>NC_080049.1:57500-80000 GCF_026212465.1 Amaranthus tricolor | reverse complement strand
ACAAGACTAAAAAATGATCTTGAATGTATCTATAAACAATACAAATCATAAAAAAGACATAATGTTGCAAACAAAAGTTAGTTTTGGTCAATAGAAAAACTAGTATAATTTAACTTGCATTTGGGTGTCCCCTTGGGTCATAAGGCAAAAATCACATTATCAATTATAGGGGGAAGGTTATAGTTAAGGGTTGGGGCCCAAGGTGCTGGCAAGCTGCAGCACCCCACCCATTGACTGGGCATGTGGTAGCCTGGAGCCATGGCCGGAGCCTCGCCCCGAGCCGTGAGCCATGACCCGTGGGCCGTGGGCTTACGCACGTGAGCCGAGGAAGGGAAGGCTCGATCCGTGAGCCGTGGGCATTGCTACGAGCTCAAGAACGATATGCTTGGCCCAAGTACGATGACAAATGGCCGGAGCCTCGCCCCGAGCCGTAAGCCGTGAGCCATAAGCCGTGGGCATTTTTATGAGATCAAGAAGGATATGCTTGGCCCGAGTCAGCCGGGGGATCTTGAAAAATCCACCCTTCTAATCTAATGATACACACGCGCGCACGCGGCGCTAAGGCATTTAAGCACTTAAGCACTTAAGCACTTGAGCACCTTGAGCACTTGAGCACTTGAGCACCTATATGGATGGCTATAATGTGCGCTCTCAAGGTGCTATGGAGGTTTTTGGGTCATGCGGTACAAAAGACGCTATGGCCCAAGGGAAAGAAGGTGGTAGCATAAAGCCTCGCCACGAGCCATGAGCCGTGAGATTTACTACGAGCCCAAAAAGGGAAGGCTTGACCCGTGAGCCGTGGGCATTGCTACGAGCTCAAGAAGGATATATACTTGGCCGAGTACGATGGCCCAAGGGGAGAATGTGGTAGCCTTGAGCCATGGTCAATCAAGAACGAAAGTTGGGGGCTCGAAGACGATCAAATAACCATAAACGATGCCGACCATGGATCGGCAGATGTTACTTTTAGGATGCCGTCGACACCTAATGAGAAATCAAAGTTTTTGGGTTCCGGGGGGAGCTTGGTCGCAAGGCTGAAAATTAAAGGAATTGACGGAAGGGAATCACCAGGAGTGGAGGCTGCGGCTTAATTTGACTCAACACGGGGAAACTTACTAGGTCCAGACATAGTAAGGATTGGCAGACTGAGAGCTCTTTCTTGATTCTATGTAGAGGTGTTCATTCCGGTGATCGTGTCGATTTCGGACGGGTGTCATTCGGTTCGGTTGTATTTCGAATCGGTTATTTTTCGGCTGCGTGTTACGACGGGTCATACTTGGGTCGAGTCGGTTAGTCACGGTTCGGTTGGAGATCGGTTATTCGAGCTATCGGGTTAGCTTCGGTTCGGTGTCGGTTGAAGTTCGTGTCGAGTGTCAATCGGTCTCGGGTTGTCATCGGTTACTAATTGGTTCAATTTTGTATAGAAAAAGCACATAAAATATGAGAATGATCCGAAAAAGACTGATTCAAATACTGAATCTGTGAAGAAAAATCCCCCTCTATCCACAAAAAAAATATTAAGAAAAAAACGAAAATAAAGGTAGAAAGAACCGGGTAAACTAGAAAAGTTTTGATTTTTAACTCATGTTCATCATCTATACAGGGAATTTTCATCATGTTTTTAGATAATAAGTCTATAATTACTTTTAGAAGAGAAAACCCATAAAGAAATAAATTTTTAAAATTTTATTTTTTTTTTACAAATTTTAAGCAAATATAGTAAAAGGCAAATGTTATATGTAGCCCTAAGGGCTACATATAACCATTAATGCTAATAAGATTCTTTTATATTCCCCATATAACCATTAAGGCAAATGGTATTGATTTTTTTTTTCAATATAAGAGCAATTTATTACTTTAATTTTGTAGTGAACAACTCATCCAAATTATTAATAAACTTGTCAAAGATTTCATTGAAATTAGTCCATGTACATTTATTATAGGAATTTGCTAATTTTTATACATAGCCCTTAGGGCTATATATAACAAAGTCCATAGTAAAATACAGAGCATAAATGAAAAAACCCATAAAAACTACTCCTCTATCCCATATAATTTGAAGCAAAGAGAAAGTAGTTTTTTTAAGAAAAAGGTAGATAATGGTAATAAACGAAGATAGAGAATGAATTGTGTAATTAAAATTAAAAGATAGTTAAAATGTAAGGATGAAATCAAAAGAAAGTGATGGACCATAGTCCAAAAATAGAAATGATGCAAATTAAATGAGACGGACCAAAATGAAAAATGCTGCGAATTAAATGGGATGGAGGGAGTATTCATTTTCATCTAATTGAAAAAAAAATTCTGGGTGAAAATCCCTACATATTTTCCACTAACTTCATTTTAACATTTTAATATTTCTTATGGTCCTCACATGTTTTCCACTAATTTTATAAAAATTGTATTTTATTAATCTCTATATTTTCTCACCAACTTTCTTTTAATATTTTTTTTAATATTTATGGTCTCCACTTTTTCTCCATCAAATTTATTATTTAATAAAATAATATATTCACTATTTAAAAGATTATAATTTTCTTGATTCTCGTAAACATTCCTTGTGGTAACTTTATTAAAAAAACGAAAGGAGTACTAGAGAAACCAAAGCATTGAACAAATTCACGCGTTAAGCAATAATGAATTAATTTCTCGCCTAAAACATGGCATAATCAATCAATATGTTCATTATACTAAATTTGATGTGTATATCTTTAATCTCTTTTTGTTATTTAATGACAATGATCTAATCCATTTTTTTAATTTATCTTTAATTTAAATGTCTTTTATCTTTCATATTACCAATACAATCATTACTCCAAACTATTATCTATTTAATATATTACTCCACTTCATACAAAGATTCTACTTTTCTTAATTTGTGTGAAAAACCCAATGTGGCCAAAAATAAAAGAACGGAGGGAGTAGGTTATAATTGAATAATTGATTGTGTGACAATATTTTTGCTAAATTAATTTAAAATTAAATTAGGTAAGTACCATAATTATAAATCATCATATCACATAAATAATATTAAAAAACTAAAAAACAACAAATCACGATATTTAGAGTCTTGCCAAATGTATTATTATATCATAAATACTATTAAAAGAACTGAAAAATAACAAATGACGACATTTTAGAGTCTTGCCAAATGTATTAATATAATAGGTTATGATTGATTGTGTGGCAATATGTTTTCCTAAATCAATTTAAAGTTAAATAGGTAAGTATCATAATTATAAGAATTAATTGTGAATTACAGTTTTAATGTTTGACGCTTTTGCGAATTACAGCCTTAATGTTTTTTTTTTTTTTTTTTTTTGCGAATTACACCCTCCAAAGTAGCCTTTTGATCAGTTTTCAAGCCAAGTGACCGATTCCGTATAATTTTAACCGTTAACCACACTTTTTACCTTTGACTTTCCTTTTTTTGGTTTTAATTTTTTTTTTCTCACTTAATTCCTTCTTCCCCTACCTAAAACCCATTCTCTTTCTCCTCCATTGTTGCACATCACTTTCTCAAAATTGTTGCACATCTCATCACCACAATCAATCTTCTCCTTAGAAGCAATTGACATCATATTACTAATCTGTTCATCATCATCAGAATCTTCACATGAATAAGAGACAAACTGTGATCTAATAAGGGCATGTTTGGTTGGTTCATTTTATTGGTATGGAATGGTATCAGAACCCATTCCAATGTTTGGTTATGCATTTTTACATTGGGATGTCATACCCAAAGGATTCTCATACCATTCCATTCCTTAGAATTCCATACCCTCCTACCCCCCCATTCCTTAGAATTCCATACCCTCCTACCCCCCAAGTTTCAAACTCCATTCCCCCCATATTCAAACCCTAATTCACACTTCCTTTTTAAAAATCCCTCTCTTCCTTCAATCTGAAATTTTCTTTCCCTGTTCTTCAATCTTCTTCCGCCTCCTTCATTCTTCTTCAACCTTCCCTCACCGGTGACCTCCTGCTCCCTCTGTTCTTCGGTTCTTCGGTTTCCCCGTACTCTGTTCTTCCTCTGTTTAACCTCCATTTCAGCCTCTCCGCCAGCAGCCCAATCTCCTCCATTCCATCCTCTCCTCCAGCGTCAAGACGGCATCCAACACTCCCGCAGACCGGCAAACGCACCGCCCATAACCACCAAAGTATATACCTTTTTTTTCTTTCTTTCTCTAGAAATTTTAATTTCAATTGTTAATTTGCTATAGATTGCTTTGTAATTCGTTAAACAATGTTTGTTAATCAATTCGATCAAACTGCATTGTATTGGAGATTGCTTTGTTTTGGAAATTTCTTTGTTTGCCAAACTCAATCCCTAGAAATTTCTGATTGCTTTGTTTGCCAAAATGTGCTGGTGGAATTAATGGAATGTTGCAGCTATTATAAAATTATTGTGGGCTCTTACTTGCAAGGCTGACAAGTTGTTGGTTGATGTTTGTTGATGTTTGCAAGGCTGAAAAATGGAAAAATAGAGTGTTGGTTGATGTTTCATTAAAGGATCTTTTGCCTGAAACTATTTCATTCTTAAATGAACATGATACTTTGATACATGTTTCTGTTGATTTTGAATGGAAACCTATTTTTTGTACTGGATGTCATAGTGTTGGTCATGAAACAGAAGAGTGTAGAGCTAATGAGGTTAGACTTCCAAGGAGATTGCTTTGTTGTACTGGATGTCATAGTTTTGTACTGGTTGTTATACTTTGTTGCTCATGTCTTCTCTGTTGCTCTCATGATTTTCTTTGTGGTGGTTAAATTGTTATTGTTTGGGTCTTGGATTCAGTAGTGTTGGATGTAGTAGTCTCTACTTTAAAAAAATGTGCTTGCATACCAATCTAGGCTGCCTCCCATTAATATGATGATGCATGTATACATTCACAGAAATGATTCCATCTCAATTAGCCATAGTAAGAAGAAAGATGAAGAGACAAATTGAATTACTACTACTTTTCATGGTTGTTAACAATGTCGTCACAATCATGTACTTGGTGATGTGTATGATGGGTGTAATTGTTTATGAAATTGAACGACCACGTTATAGCAAAAGTGAGAAGAAACACCTTAGACAAAAGCACTTGGATGCACTAATCAAGGATAGTGATATAGTCTGCAAAAGTGAACTTCGTGTGAATAGAAAAACCTTTTATGTACTTTGTGAGATGGTCAGAGATGTCGGTGGTTTAAATGGCACTCGAAATATGTCTTTGGAGGAAATTGTAGCTATGTTCTTGTACACTTTGGCACATCATTTGAAAAATAGGACAGAGAATCAATTTCATAATTGAACCAAACAGTGTGAATGGATTGAATATCTATTACAGGATTGAACCAAACAGTTTTAGTCTGGTATGGGGTTCTGAATCCATACCATCCTGGTATGGGGTTCCATACCATTCCAATCCTGCTCACTGAACCAAACGGACCCTAAGAGAATCAACAGGTTCAATCGCAATTTCCTTCGCTTGAAAGCTATTTATGACCAAAATGTCTGCCTTAGTTCCATCACTTTCATCATCATCATCATCATCATCATTAAAATCATTATCTTGAAGAGCCAAATTTCTGTTACTTTTACTCTCCAATTTCTCTTCATTTTGAACTTCAAAATCCTCTATTGATTAAGAAAGTTCACTTGCATCTTCGAATTTGAAAATTATGCTACCATTAGAGTTGCAAAAACAGAGAAAAATACGAATCAAAATTTGAGAATTTCAACCAATGAAATCGGAAAAGTGAGAATTGAGCGTTACCAGTTGCTGATATAATGTCAAAGTATGAGGAATCGGAAGAGAGCTTGGCGAGGATTGAGGAATATGAAAAACTGCGCCTGAGAGGGGTGAAACGAGTGAAGCAGAAATGTGGATTAGGAAAGAAATGCATTGGAATGGAGAGACGGGAAAAATTAATGATGTATAACAATTCCGCCATTAGAGGACATAGTGAAAATCAGGAGGTCGGTTTTGTGAAATTAATGGGTTTTTTATTTTTGTCTCTTTAACTCTTGATATTCAGGGTTTATTGTTTTTGATATTAAGGGATTTTAATAGACTATAGATAATCAGCAAACAGTTTTTGATATGTCCACTTACTTGCTTTCGCATGTCCATGTGTTTTACACGATGCACCTTTTTTTCATTTTATTGTTTTTGATTATTTGAAAAATATGAATTGTAAATTTTTGCTTATTCATTTTCAATGAATTAATGATCGCATATAATAATGATCGCATATAATAACTAAAACGTGTAGTTCCATAAGTTTTTCCACTTTAGAATACTTTTCATTTTTGGAAAGTTTTTTCCCATTTGTACCTCTCAAATACCCTCTTTGACCCTAAATAAATCTGTTTTAGCCCTTTGGATTCTTTTACTCCCCTTGGGAGCAGCGTGTGTCATTTAATTTACTGAATATTCTGCTTCCTCTTCCAAAAGAAGTCGTTGCTTTCTCTCTCTTCTTTGAGTTTCTTCCATGGCTTTCTTAGCTTTTATCCCCTGTTCATTCCTCATTTTTACTCCATTTTTACTGCATTAAAATGTAGATCGGAATTTGGTCTTCATTTTGATGTTCGTTTTGTGAATTTTGGTTGAGTTTGATTTTTTCAAGCCCTCTGTTTTGCTTTCTTCTTCGACTTACATTGTTACTGTTTGAAGCTTTTGTTTGTCCATGAAAACCGTCGAATCTAAGAGTGATTCGACCATACCATCATACCTTTATGACGGTTTGTGTGACCGTGGAGAATTTTGTTCTTGTTCCATTAATGGGAGGTCACACTCTTATTCAAATGAAATTCTTAAATGGACTAAAAAAGATCTTGAGGCATATAAAAGGCCATGAAGGATGATGCTATATCTAGGTTTCGTGATTCTATCCCTTCTCCTAATGCTGAAGAAGAATTACCACAAAGTTTTCTTGAGTATTATTTGGAGTCTCCATCTCATGTTAATCCTTCAACTCCATCTAAGATTCATGAAGACCAAGTTAATTTGGTTGTCCCTGACACTCTTGAGGAAGTTATTGCTTCAAGGGGTAAAAAAAACCCTAAAAAACGCACGTGAATTATGTAAGGTTTTCTTGAATTTCCTTTTAATTGTACACTCATGATAAGTGCTGGTGATGTTTGCTGTTGGATTTGTTTGCTTTTGTGATGTTTGATGTTGGATTTGTTCTGAACCTTTTTGATTTCGTCTTATTTTTTTTGGAAGTCTGTTCTTGAAATTTTTTTTTAAACCACTGTGATGTGTTTATGCAATTACTTGACTTAAAATCTAAAAAATTATCTATAATTACTTGGTTGAGTAGCAATTGTGTACAATCGACACATCATATGATATTTTTTTTCATGTACCGTAATTTGCATCATTTCTTGTTCAAATTTTAAAAAGCTGAGAGGTTCAAAGACGTCAATGATGAATCAGGGGGCAAAAAAATTGAAATGATCATTATATAATGACGTAAATACATATGCATGACCTTAAATTTCCATTTTGATGTTGATTTCATAATTAGTTGCTCCTAAATTTTATAGAAACAATTTTGATGATGATAATAAATAAACTGAGGGGCTGTAATTTATAATCATCTTTGAGATTCTTCCACTGCTTCATGTAATTTATAAGTGACAACATTTCATGTAAAATGAGATGCCTCAACTCGTTTGTAAGCCTTGGTTTACGTTGATCTTGCTGTTCTATTTGTTGTGCATCAATTTCTTGTGGTTCATCGTCAGAATTGGAGCTAGACTGTGAATCGTATGCATTTGATCCAAAATACCAAGCCCCCTGTAGCTCATCGTCATTATTTGAAGCCATTACAAGGCTAATGATGCAAATAAGGTTGCTGGACAGTTGTTTTTGGTACTGTGAGGCTGCTGTTTGGGTTAATATCGTGGTTGGACAGTGTTATTTTGGTTCTTTGAAGCTGCTGTTCTGTTACTGTTTTGATTTTGATGCTTGAAGCCTTAAATCAGCAGCTTAAATAAGATGATTAGGAATTTGTAAGGTCATTTTTTTGGAGATTGTACTTGTAATTATTCATTTTAGTAATCCATGTATTTCTAATTTGGCCAATGCAAGGCCAAATTTTGCTGTTTTGGATGGCTGTTATTATGTACTTGGTCCATATAATTGTAATTATTCCCTCCTTTTTTTTAGAACCAAAAATGTAAACTTTCCTAATTTGGAAAGTGGTTACTTTCCCTCCATGTAATTTCTCTCTCTATAATAAAATCAGATTTTTTTTTGATTATTTAATTATATCTACAATTATTTGCTCTCTCATTATTCCAATACAATCATTACTTCCCACTATTATATAATTAAAATAATACTCACTACCACCAAAGATTCTCTTTTTCTTAATCTTTGTGAAATACCCAAATAGGAAGATCAAATAGGAACGGAGGGAGTACTATTTAATTCATTTTTGATTTTAAAAATACTATTTTATAAATTATGTATGAAATTAAACAATGTTATTTTGATATTATTTTCTACTAACTAAGCATAACAAACTATGTTAAAAATAAATTCTAATATTAATAAATTATTTGAACATATATTACAATATTAAATTATTTGAAACATGTTAAATGATGATAACATTTATGTACAAAAAATAATTTAAATAATTATACAAATATAAAATTAAAAATAGCTTGTTTTGTATGAGACTATCTGAATGTTAAGACGGATCCATGTAATTATTTTACTTATCTTATTGATCACAATAAGATTGTAATTGACATTTTTTTGTGAATAAAAAAACATTTAAAGTAATTGTGTATAAATAAATAATAAAAGAAATTTAGAGTATAAACTTAATGCAAATGTCAGATGATTGCAAAAATAAAGTTGTTTGCTTTGCAAATGCAAATATTCTTTTACATATTTGTTTGACCATCAATCTTCATTCATCATTTTATTTCTGCTCTTACCTCTAGATACATTATATAGATTATTGAAAGGTTGATTGCATTAACCAATTCCAATAGTGCATTTACATATTTTGATTAAATAAATCAATTCCAATGCATTTAGGCATTGTTGAGAAAATTAACCAATTTCAATGTATTGATTATGATAATATATTTATTAGGATAATCAATATTAATCAATACCAATGGAAAACTCAATTCCATTATAGAATAGGATGACATCATCATCCTATATTAGAGGGAAATCTTTACTCCAAAAGGTGACACCTCATAAGTTTAGGGGTATGATGATGTCAGCGTCTTTTATTTTAGTTATAGGTATAGATGTTTAAAAAACAAACTAAAATGTTGCTTAAACTCCTCAAAATAACATCCTATCATCCTCCATTTTTTGTTCATCCGTCATTAATGGTTGTTTCATTAATGGAGTTTGTTATTTGTAAATGCAACATGTAAATGCAACAAGCCAAAAAAAATTGAATGAGGAAAAAGAAAATTAAAACTCAAATTAATAAAAATGGGTTAAATGTTAAGGGATAGAATTAAATGAGAAAAAATAAAACTCAAAGCTTTAATGTGCAACATGAAAGAGGAAAGAGAATGGGTTAAATAGTAAGGGAAGAAAGAATTAAGTGAGAAAAAAATTTAAAACTCAAAAAAAAAAAATTAAAACCAAAAGCATGAAAGTCAAAGGTAAAAAGTATGATCCAGTTAAAATTCTACGGAATCGATCAGTTGGTTTGAATAATGGTCAAAAGGAAACTTTGGAAGCTGTAATTCGCAAAAAAAAAATTTAAAAAAAACATAAAGGTTATAATTCGCAAAAGCATCAAACATTAAGGATGTAATTCGCAATTAATTTTAATTATAAATTTTAAATACTCATAAAAGAACTGAAAAGTAACAAGTTTTTTTTCCTAATCAATTTAAAGCTAAATTAGCGAAGTATTTAAAAAAATTTATTACATTAATTCTTTAAATTAGTTGTTTAAAAAAAATTTATACATAAGTAAAGAATTATTTTTTTCAACTAAATTGATTTAAATTATCACTATAATAAAGTAAAATTAAAAATAAATATTTACAATACTTTAAAATTTAAGTTGTATAAATCGTTGAACGAACACAATCCACGAACATAATTCGTGCAATGCACAGGCACCTATACTAGTATTTTATAATTGAATTAATTTATTGGATGATTGTAGCAATCTAAATAAGACAACAAGGAGTAACAAAATCTCAATCAGTTGAAACGAAAAACGAAAGATTGAAAAAAATGTGATTATTTGTCTACTTAATTCCAAATATAAGATTGGGGAAAACTTATGTCCCAAAATAAGCTTCCGTACATCCAATCCTAGCTTCGGATAGAGTCGCTGTTAGTAACAGCGAAAGTGAAAAAAAAAAAAAATTAAAAGCCCAAAGTCGCTGTTACTAACAGCGACTTAAAAAAAAAAAAAAATTCTTTTTTTTTAAGTCGCTGTTAGTAACAGCGACTTTGGGCTTTTAATTTTTTTTTTTTTTTGTCTGGTTTGATAAAGCGACATTCCTGGATAGAGAAATGCATTCTTCTGGGAACAAACTATAACAGAGAAATTTGCATTGCCAGCGGCCAAAATAAAGTATTACATGGAGATAGAGTGCACACCATTAGTTTTTATTGAGTTTGCATATGGTCCAGTTGAACATTGATTCGGGATGTTTAACTCCATGACAGTTAGGATTTCATCATCTTCTGAACGCTTGTATTGTATGGGACGATGTCGCATATCCTCCCTGTAAACTAATGACGAATATCTAAATAACAGAGATTATACAAAGCATAGTAGGCTGGTCCATCATTTCTAAAGTGTATCTACCCTCTTAAAGAGTTTTGATAACAACATCAATAGAATATGTGAGTAAAGCCAAAATCGCACAATCAAATAGATATCTGTAAAGCTTGTGCAAGACCATCATTTCTAAAGTGTATCCAACCTTTATAAAAGGTGGAATTGTTTTAATCCATAAATTTATAAAAAAAAAAAAAAAAAAAAAATTTTTTTTTTTAAGTCGCCGTTAGTAACAGCGACTTTGGGCTTTTAATTTTTTATTTTTTTTAGGTCGCTGTTACTAACAGCGACTTTGGGCTTTTAATTTTATTTTTTTTTCACTTTCGCTGTTACTAACAGCGACTCTACCCGAAGCTAGGATTGGATGTACGGAAGCTTATTTTGGGACATAAGTTTTCCCCAATCTTATATTTGGAATTAAATAGATAAATAATATCATTTTTTTTCAAATTTTCACGAAAAACCATAATTCATAGAAACCAAACTATAATTTCATTGTTTTCTATTATTTCAAAAACATAGCTTCAACTGAAACCAAAATCGGTAAAGATGGTAAAATCTATTGTTTCTCCGTTTAGATGATAATCTTCAGATGAACTCAAAACTTGAACTAATTTCCAAATGTGACTACTTGTCTGAGGTGTCTCCCTTTGTCCCGTCCTTTTTAGGAAGCTCTGACTCTAGCTCTTTGGGTTTCGCCTTTTCAGCAGACCTGAAACAATTGTGAATTGTAGATCAAGAGCAAGCATATGTAAATGTATGTATTGCGGGTTATATAAGTGTTCATAAAAAGCACTACAAGAAGTCCAAATAAAATCAGTGTTTCCATAGATTACCGATACACTAACTACATAGCTCTAACTGATTGTTACTCGGACTCTTACACTATGTTTGGATGGAAGGAAATGGAGGGAAAAGAAGAAAAAGGATTTAAAGGGCTGAGAGATCCCTTGTTTAGATAACAAAATGAGAGGAAAGGTATTTGGAAGGGAGGGATTTAAAGGGATTGGATGGATGATTTTTGTTAAAGGTATCAATCTATCCAAAGTTTCCTTTCCCTTCTCTTCCCTCCTAAACAAACAAGAATAACCTCCCTTCTATATCTCTTCCCTTTCCCTCCCTTCCCGTCTCCTTCCTTTCCTTTCTTTTCCCTCCGAAGTTGTTATCTAAACAGTGTTAATTTCGCCAAAGTACTAAAGTGGGGAGGGGGTTTGTTGCAGTAATCATCAACAAATATTTTCAAATAAAGCGTAGATGTAGTAAGACCTACATGTAAGAATATGACTACTACATCAACTGGTAATTTCACATAAGACACTACTATTTTGTAGTTAAGTACTCCCACAATCCTTTTGAATTTGTTTGATTCCTTTTCCAATGTGACAGCAATCAAAGAGAGCAAAGTGTTGTATCCACAATTTTCAGAAAAGAGAAATTGAGAGTCCATAAGAGAACAGTTGTGGTCAAGGTTAAGATATGTGGCGATGGCTGGTGACAGGCTGCTGGTGGTGTTGTCAATACTTAAATGCTTATATAGCTGACGACTTGACGGAAGACAATGAGATAATCATAGAATTTCAAAAAACATGACAGATGATGACATGGTAGTCTTTGACTACGCATTTTAGACTTTCATGAAATTATATCTTTAGAATATGATGTTGAATGGAGTTGGGATAAATTTAATGAATCTTGTTCCTGGTTTCAGTTGCCTTTGAACGAAGTTCTGCTTTCTATTTTCTATTTTATTCGTGATAATTTTTTCCCATATCCTTAACATGGACGGTTGGGAAATTGGGAATTTTACTTATATATAACCATTTTGTGTCTCTATACGGTGGTTAGATTTGCTATTCTGGAATCGAAATCATGGTCCCCTATCATGAATTCTAATTCAAAAGTCGTCATTCAGAATTCCACAACTGAAATGATACAACAGCTTCCTATCACTACCTAAATTGCTTCTTATACAGCTGAGGACTTGATCCAAGCATGCTAGAATCAAGACCAGCCACTTATGCTACTAACACTACCACTACTGATGTTGCTGAGGCTGTTGAAGCATGTGTATGAGAGAAACAAGGAGCAAAGGCAACAACTGCCCATGGCCCAAGCAACACAGGCCCCAGGACACTACTGATTGTGGCGAACTAAGGCAAAGTAAGGTGTGCAAACACAGCCCAAGATAAAAGCCATCAGCTTAGCATTTAGCCTACATCAGAAGTTAGTTAGGACAGTTAGTTATAAATAACTAACTAGTTTATTGTTAATAGGCAATACGCCACGTACAGTAAAGCAGTTAGAGAGGAAGCCCATACAAAGACTACTCCTCTTCTTTGTAAAGAATTTGGTCATTTTATGCTTCAATCAAACAAGAAGAAATTCAGTTTAAAAGAATTTTTCTAAGGGGAACTGCAGGGGTATTTCCTAACCTGTGTGTGTTCTTGTGAGTGAAGCAAGAATAGGTATACAGCATGTTCCACAAGAATTAAGAGAGTGAATCTTAATTAGTGTGAGGAAAGAGCTTTCTGATTGAGGAAGATCAAAACGTTCTTATCCAAGAAATAGACCAACATATTTATAATCCAAATTGAACCGAACCGAATTTTAAAATTCCAACCCAAATTGAACTGAATAGACCGAATTGCACCGATTTGTATATTTTGCACCGAAAATGAAATTTGCATGTATTGTTTAAAACTTCTTCTTTCTAAAGCTCTTAAATAAATATTAATAATTTTAGGGTTTTTAATTTGAACAAGTAAAAAACTTTTAACAAAAATCTAAAAATAAGGGCAAAAATTCAAACAAATCAAGTGGAAGATATAACATGCCTTTAACATCTCGATTTTTTCGGTTTTTCGGTTTTGTTAGACCCTAGACCGAATCCAAACCGAACACTGAATTATAATTAAAATTCAGTCCAAACCAAACCAAATTTAAAATATAGTCAAACCAAATTACTTATTCGATTTGGTTTGGTTCACTTACACCCCTAGTGGTGTTGCTCCCTTAGCAATCTTGTTGAACCAGGACATTTTTGGACTCAGTTTTTTTACTTTGACACTAATAGGAAAGAAAGACAACCATTTTAGAGCTACTTTAATAGAAAGTGATAGTAGAAGTATTCTGCAAAGGGTCATTTCCCACACATAGCATGCCCTGGCTGTCTACTCTCAAGTCTCAACGTCTCCACAAAGGTTTCCTAATCATATTCCTATTAACGATCATTCTCAACCTTCAATTTTCTTAAAAAGTTCACTAGGCTTAGGTACACATATTGTCACAAATCACAGTTTCCTCAACATCTGCTGGAATACCCACATATTAATAAACAGAAAACTCAATAACTCAATTCTATTCTAACACAAGAAACGGACTAAAATTGTTTCGGCTTCATCTGTTTAGCTAAGAAGTTGTCATATTAACACATTGGCTTTCCAAGTAACTCCCTACTAAGCACTGTTTTGGAGGCTGGATGTGCGCACCTTAACCATGTAAGTAATAACAAAAAAGTTGATTCCAATACATATCGACAACTTCAAAAAAATACAAATATGCAAATAATTCATATGAATCATTATTCTATACTTCATTATAATTGAAAACCAAACAGGTCTAAATCTTTAGTTCTATCAACAACATACATGTACCAACGATATTAAAAGCAAACCGAAAAAGAAATCCACAAACGAATCATCATATTCCAATAAAGTCAATCTTTCTAATATCAATACAAGACTAATGCTCGTATTGCTTCCTTAAAAATGATGGATAAAGATATAATTAACCCTCATCAATACTTTCCTCCACTAAAAACTATGTTCAACTTCAAATTCATATTACTTCTCCATCCTAAACTGCATTTAATTTCCTTATCGCTAATTATTATCTTTGAAACTCTCCCTTATACAACAGATAGGCTAAATAAAAATGGAATCATAAAATTGACAGCATGTAGAAATAGGACTACAACATATGCACAAATTAAACCCATAATCTGAAATCACTGAAAAAGGGAGAAAATTACTTGGAGGCGGCAGTAGATTCTTCTTCAAGCCAATTACGAATGTGACGAACATTACGTCGAAAAATAGCAGCAGATTGTTTAACGTCACTTCTGGCAAGGAGGACTACAGCGGTAACCGCAGCTACTGTCACCATAAAATTCGTCAATCCCATCTCCCCTTTCTATTTTCTCCCTTAAATCCTTTGTGCTTTGCTAGTTTGTTGGTTGTAATAATCACTTAGAACTTGAAAGTGGCGGATCCAGAAAAAAATCAAGTGTTGTCCTGATTCACACATTAATCAAAAGGAATAAACTCCTCGCACAAAGAACCATGCTTGTTTGTTGCCAATATTAAAATTAGGGATTTCTAATACATTGCAATTGGTTCATTTAGCTCATGTCAAAGTTTTACTCTAATTATTTTTAGTAAGCCATAAAGTATTAGTCACAGGCTTTAACTTGACTCAAATTGTACAATTTAAAGCCAAAATGGAGTGGAGATGTGTCGTCACAAAATCAAGTTTCTCTCTTTCAATAGCACCCATGGACCATCCTATTCACACAAGAACTCCACTCATCCCAAACAATGAAAAAGATAAGTGCCAAAGAGAAAAAAAAAATTATGGGAAAAATCATTCAAACAATTATTCAAGTTTAAGAATCATAACAAGCAGAAATTGAATCAAAAAATTACCCACGAATTGCCAAGGCGGATCCAGACTTCAACGCTCTAGGGGCACCAATATATGAAAGAAATTTTATAAATTTGATCTTTATTTTGTTAATTACGGTTTAAATTCTTTTTTTTTATTTTCTCAGTAGATTAACTCTGTATTAATTTAATTATAAAGTCACAATTAAAAAAAGAAAATGAAGGGAGAAAGAAATGGAGTAAATCAGGAAACCTTTGATTTTTAACTCACGTTCATCATCTATACATAGTAAAATAATTGCTTTTAGAAGTGTAACACCCCTGAATTTCCAACCACTTGTACGAACCAAAACCATAAAAGACGGGAGGAAATTTGGGTGTTACATAAAAAGAAAAAGGAAAAGAATTTAGATAAACATTAAACATTAACTTTAAATAAGGTGAGTGTAAATTTCGATAGCATCTCTACTAAAACTCAAACATGGGGAAGAGCGATTAGCACAATAAAAACATTAAACTAGTCTAAGGCATCATTGCCTTTAAAATCTCACACCACGGCGGGATGATGAATCGCCGGCTTCTCAAATCGACATGCCAAGCATGATCGTGGTTCCAATGTCAACGCGTGCATTTTAAAAATGACTTAACTCTTTAAAACCATACAACGCTATAAACTACGCAGCGGAGATACGAATATACAAAGGAGGACACAAGGCCTCATAACAAACCGTATACAACCAAAGTCTACAAAAGATAAATAAGGACTACAAAATCAAAAGATAACGGTATGACACAGGTTATGCTT
The DNA here is from genome assembly GCF_026212465.1 of Amaranthus tricolor. NCBI lineage: Eukaryota > Viridiplantae > Streptophyta > Magnoliopsida > Caryophyllales > Amaranthaceae > Amaranthus > Amaranthus tricolor. Next base: position 63,752 of record NC_080049.1, on the reverse strand, counting down.
CGCCCTCATCACTCTCCCTCAAAGCAATGCAATGCAATGCAAAAGAAGCTCCAATACCTGCTACGTCTGTCTATGATCCTCCTGCTGCTCGACATCAGACCAAAGGCCAATGTGTCAGATACCAAGTTAGCCATCATTCAAGGACTATCAAGTAACAACCGATTTGTACTAAGTACTCATAATAGACCTTAATTTTAAAAGGCGCAAGACGCACCAAGCCGCAAAAAGTCCTTTTTCATATGCGCAAGGTGAAGGCGTGGGCATTTTGTATGCGAGGCGCACAATTTCGCTAAAAAGCTCGTAAATCAATTTTGAAACATAATTAATTTTTAAAAGCTAAAACAAAATTCACATTATAATAACATATAAGTAAGCTAAACACTACTTTAGCACATAAGGTCATACGATAACTCAATAAGTCGATAGCATAGTCTTGGTTAACAAAATAAGAAAAACTAAAACAAAGACATAAGAAAAGAAAGAAAACTGTGGTTTTTGATGCTTATGTTATACAAAGTCATCAAACAATCAAACATAAATACAAACACGTACACGTCATCAACTAGCATTACATATAATAAGGCCAACTACTAGATAACATTATGTTATACAACTGTATAAATATGATTTCGTAAAACACAAGGCATATCTAGTAACTATTTATCATCCATCTATTTTCTTGATCTCAATTCTTCTTTTCCAACACGAACCATGTGTTCATGGGTAGGGGTGAAACTTATTCGGATTAAAACCGCAATCCAAACCAACCAAACCGAATATGGTTTGGTGATTTTTTAAATTTGGTTTGGATTAGGTTTGTAAATTTAAAAACCGAAATAATTAGGTTTGGATTAGGTTTGGAATTTTTAAAAACCAAAAATCGCATTACTAGACCGAACACCGAAATATTAAGGGTAAGACCGTAATTTTAAAACCTAAAACAAAAACCCTTATTACCAAATACCAAGTTACCAACACAAGCTGTGTAATAATATATGATTATTACCAAATACCAACAATTATCATATAATACCAACACAGGCACAGCAAAGCAAATTCCTGAAAGCAAATTATCATATAATAGTTATTCGGTTAAAAAAAATTCAGTCTGGCGGTTCGGTTCGGTCTACACATATAAAATGCGGTTCGGTTCGGTTCGGTCTAGAAACTAATTTGGTTTGGTGTTGGTCTGAAAATATGGAGACCGAATAAAATATGGTTCGATTTGGTTTAGATGAAAGTCCAAACCGTAGACCGAACTTTCACCCCTATTCATGGGTGGAATGTATATCTTGACACTCCTCTTCTCAAAATCATAACATCTCTATAAGACACGTATGATATCACTTAACTAAGGGCGTTAACAGAATACCTAACGCCTCATGATAAAGCATGGCTCTACGATGCTTGTCTACCTTAAAGTAAGTGTGATCGTAGTATATCCTTGGGATTTTTAACTCCCATGAGGTAACTCAACTTAGGCATAATCTTTCTATAAAGGAAAACCCTTGGGGTTCGCAAGACCCACGGAGCACCTTTCACTAGCAGAAACTATTCTATCAATGAAGACCTTGGGGTTTGCAAGACCCACGACTATCTCAACTATAAACCTTCTATCAATGAATAAACTCTCTCAATGAGAACCTTGGGGATTGCAAGACCCACCAGTAACTCAAATATATTCTTGCTATCAATGAGAACCATGGGGTTTGCAAGACCCACCGGTAACTCACATATACTCTTGCTATCAATGAGAACCATGGGGTTCGCAAGACCCACCGGTAACTCAGACATACTCTTGCCATCAATGAGAACCATAGGGTTTGCAAGACTCACCGGTAACTCACATATACTCTTGCTATCAATGAGAACCATGGGGTTTGCAAGACCCACCGGTAACTCATACATACTCTTGCCATCAATGAGAACCATGGGGTTTGCAAGACCCCCGGTAACTCACATATACTCTTGCTATCAATGAGAACCATGGGGTTTGCAAGACCCACCGATAACTCAAACATACTCTTACCATCAATGAGAACCATGGGGTTTGCAAGACCCACCGGTAACTCACATATACTCTTGCTATCAATGAGAACCATGGGGTTTGCAAGACCCAACGATAACTCAAACATACTCTTGCCATCAATGAGAACCATGGGGTTTGCAAGACCCACCGGTAACTCACATATACTCTTGCTATCAATGAGAACCATAGGGTTTGCAAGACCCACAGGTAACTCACATATACTCTTGCTATCAATGAGAACCATGGGGTTTGCAAGACCCACCGGTAACTCAAACATACTCTTGCCATCAATGAGAACCATGGGGTTTGCAAGACCCACCGGTAACTCAAACATACTCTTGCTATCAATGAGAATCATGGGGTTTACAAGACCCACCAGTAACTCAAATATAAACTTAAACTCATATATAAAGGAACCATTCTGACTCCAAGTAAACATAATGAAATTCTATCAATAAGGGAATTGTTCTCAACTTCTAGTATTATCTTCGTCCTATGCATCTATTCCATTCTAAGTTCGAGAGATTCGCAAATCGAAAGCTATTCATGTATAAAATTTACTTGCTAGTACTTCACACTTCTAACACGATGCATCTAATCAGAACTATCGATAATATTTTAAGCAATAGCATATAGTAGTTAGTTACTACGTGTGCGTACCTGTAAGCGTCACTGCACGACCAAAAGTCACAAAAATCACCCAATTAAAGTTCTACCTTCCTCTTATGAAATGGGCATCAATAGAGTTAGGAATTGAACTAATAAGTCTCCTTAACTACTTTGTCATACCAACTAAATACCAAAGTAACCGCTATCACCCATTCAACATGAGTTTCCGATTACTCTAGCAAGCACACAACTCATTCAATACAAGTCAAAATCATTAACTCAACACAACATAAGTCTTTCCATCAATTTAAAGTAGAAATATGTGTGAATCATTTCTTTACATTAACTAATTTTGAGCATGCCGGCTCGTGTTACCCAAAAATAACTGAGCACAACTAAATCTTACAATTTTAATATAACATTAATATAACAATAAGGCAAATCTTAGAGCTATCGTATCGGGATATCATTTGTTACATTATCCAAAGCTAGAAAGAAGTTTAGTCAAAACAACACGACAAATAACTTTAGCAACCATCGACGATAAGTTGACATTATGCTCTTTGTTTACTAATATCATGTATCTATAACTTCAATAACAGCCTAATAAGGGCATTTGTAATTCACAACAATTAGTAACTATTATTCCCAATTTAATCAACCAAAATCACTTTCATAGTCATCTAACATCATCACCATTACTAATTATTCACAACAATAACCAATCGACCAAATCTTATAACAACTTTTAAAGTTATTTAATCAATCATCACCAAAATATAGTATAAAACACACATCATTAGTAATTTCATCTCTAAATCCAAGCCCTAATCATTTCGATTTCAAAGATAACATATTTAATTACTAACCATACTAAGATTCAAAGAAACTAATACAAAATCAACATACAACCCATAATTTCAAATCACACTTCATACCCTAAGTCATAAAAATGTTCAATTCATCAATCAAACAAAAAGATTCAATAAAAGTAACACAAAACCAACACCAAACTCATAAACTTAATAAAATCCCAATTAGAACTAGAGAATTAATTAGAGAATAAAAGAGATGGCTTACTAAGATGAAACAAGAGAAGGGTGAAGATGGAAGGAGTTGGTATGGCGGTGTTGGGCTGCTGCTGCCGGGAAAACCAGCACGAAGGTGGCTGCCGCTGCTTGGAGACTCACGCTGCTGCAGGGGGAGGAAGAGAACAAAGCAGCCACTGCTGCTGGGTGCCCGCTGCTGGGTGCCGTGAGGGAGGAAGGCGGGGCTTCTCACCGGTGGCTACTCACTGGTGGCTTCTCACCGGTGGAGGAAGAATATGTGGCTCGTGGTGGTGGTGTGCCGCAGTGGAGGGATGAGAAAAGGGAAGAGGAGAGGAGAGGGAAAGGGGAGGCGTGTTTGTCTTGAGGGAGGTAGTGTGTTTACTATTAAAACCTTAACTCCTCTCTTATTTTATTTATTTATTTATTTATTTATTTATTTATTAACCCTCTTGAAATGCCCAACTAAAAAAAAGAAGCTCACTTATGTGTGTTCACAAATTAGTTCGATTTAAACCTTTTTATTTTAGAAATCGTAACTATATCTTTTATATATATATATATATATATATATATATATATATATATATGTATATATATATATGTATATATATATATATGCATATATATATATATATATATATATGTATATATATATATGTATGTATATATATATATATGTATGTATATATATATATATATATATATATGTATGTATATATATATATATGTATATATATATATATATATATATATATACATACATATATATATATATATATATACACACACGTTAACATTTAAATTCGCATATGAAAGAAATTTATTAAAACTAGTTTGAAAAAAAAAATAATTTAATATAATTATAAAATCTCTAAAAGTCATTAAAATATTAAATAATTACGTCGTTAAGATCTCGGGGTGTTACAGACTACCCCCTTAAAAGGAGTTTCGTCCCCGAAACTGGAGTAACAAGAGTACAATTATGAAAATTTGTATTTCTAATAACTCAAGGTGTTTTAACTATTTTAAGCTTAAGAATTAACTCAAGGATCATGACTTTATTGACACTATTAACAAAAGGACACTCAATCTATCAGAATATTCATACATATCTCATTTCGAGTATTTATAATCACCTAAATTGGCTCAAACAACTAATCAAAAGCATGTAAATATCATACCAATTGATTCAAACAATCAATCAAAAGCAAGTAGATATCACACAAATTGGTTGAAAAAAATCAATCCAAAGCATGTAAGTTTGTAATAGGTTGATATCATCAAGGAGAAAATGCGTTAAAACGCACGAAATTCTATCGCATCTTACCCCCTTAAAACTTAATTACCACCCCATAACTCATCTAATCTCAAGAATAGGACAATCTAAATCTTCTCTATGACCTCATACTATAAATTTCGAGCTTGACTTGCTTTTACTCACAATTCTCAATACTCCTTTCATCGAGCGAGCTCTCAATAGTAATCTCTCATAGTGCACGCATAATAACCTTTAGTAAACCATCTTCCAAGTTTACTAAACATCACAATCCCTTTTTTTCTTTTCTTTCACTTATTTATCTCATAGAACAGTCGATTCAATAGAACGTTTGCTTAAATCATGTTAATTTACTCGCTTTAAAGGTCATATATGAAAAGGTTGGATAATAGTACAGATCTCAGAATAACAAATATCTCAAAATATTTTAGAGTGAGGAAGGTCATACTAGAACAATTAAAGTAAATATGATTGAATAAAGGATTTCACTAGGGTAACACTGGTCTTATTGAGTGACCTTATTCATAAAAGTTGATACGTTTGTATGACTACAATACAGTTTGTTGAATTTGAATGATTGCACAGCGTAAGATAGCATGGTTACTACATGAAAGAGCGTAATATTATTAGGACTTGTAAAGAAACAAATTTACTTCCGAACAAGTTTCAAGGGAACTACTCAAATGTTTTACAAATGCATGGATGAAGTTGATGGAGTAAGGGTAGCAAAATCATTCCAAAGTAGAGTTTAACAGCCATTGTCAACTAGTAGATGGACAAACATTATAAACTTTTACTAACAAATAATAACATGGTATAAGTAAATTTCAAGACATTTCAACATAGAAAAGTTTTAGGATATAAATGTATACTACCAAAACTCCAATTTGAAGATAGTAACCTCACTTTAATACTTTAACAACTCAATTTACATTTAAAATATTTATATTTACTTGACAAGTTTATCTCATAAAAACAATAAAATACAATAAAATAAAATAAATCGAGTACTCAATGCTTTACTTTAAAATGCTAATGAGTTTTATATATGTAGATGAGAACTTTAGTTATGCAACTGAATCATTAGTTAAGTTATACATTTAGGAAGACACCTTACGATAAACTTTTGAACATGAATAATATAGAGTATTCATAGTGATTCAATCACTACATTCTTAACTATCCCATCTATACACTCCTTTAACTCCATCGTAACAACCCATTAATACTATATTTGGATTATCAAACTTGACCAATTTCCCAAAATGATCCATATTACGATAAACAGG
>NC_080049.1:17500-52500 GCF_026212465.1 Amaranthus tricolor | reverse complement strand
TCCAACTATGATGCTTGGTTGGCTTGTAGATAGTTTTGATCCAGGTAGTTGTATGTTTTCTATAGACTCTTTCAAGTGCTTTCCAATTTCCGAACACGGTGTATATGATGTGTTTTGTCTACCATTGAACCCAAACAAAAATGTAGAAGTAGTTTCAAGGTGTGCCAACAAATACAATCCTGATTTCCCTTTGAAACAACAGTTTAGATCTTTTTTTGGTTTTGAAGATACGAATGCGGCAATTCCTTTAGAATTGCTTGAATGTATGATCCCTAAGATGACTGATGGTGGGGATGAGTTCAAGCAACTTTTTGTTTTGCATGCTATTTCTTCTTTTTTAGCCCCTACCCAAAACAGAACGATTGATCTTAAGATTGTAAAGTCTATAGTTGATCCGGATAAGATTAGTACATTTAATTGGTGTAAGTATGTTCTGGATCAGTTTTGTGATTCTGTAGTTAGATTTCGTAAAGGAAAGTTGCAATTTTTTTGTGGATGCATTTTTTTGCTAGAAATTATTTATTTCCATCATCTCCGTGCCATCCTCTTTACCTCTTATCTCTCACTGGACCGATAAGGATGTATCCAAAAAAATTAAGGAGGAAATATCTGCTAATCATTTTGGTAATAGTATAATTTTGAGCACATATCCTATGAGTGGGTCGATGGTTTTTGAGAGTGGTCAAGCTGTGGGGGTAAAGGTGAACCACATTGATATTGGACATCCAAAGTCTAAATGAAGAACCCTTCAGAGATCAACCACCGCAAAACGATGAGAAAATTGAGTTTCAGTTGCCTTTGAATGCAATGCAAAATTGTGATATACGCCGATTAGCTGGGGATGTAAGTATAATCTTAATTTTTTATTTTTCCTTCTTATTTATATTTTTATATAATATGTCATAGTTACTTCTTTTTTAACACGATTACTTTCTTTTTCTATATAGTTACTTTCTTTTGAACAACATTTTAACTTATGTTGACTTCTTATTTCTTTTTGTAGGAAATATATGAGCTGCTTATGCTCATGAGGAGGGACACTCAAGTTGTGTTTGGGTTTTACATGGACAAAATTAAATTGTTGTTAGAACAAAAACGTTCACTGTCTTCTCCTCCTGTCCCTCAACTTGATGTTCCTTCAACCTCATCTACAACTTTTTCACAAACCCAAAGTTTTTTTATGAATCCTACCATGCCGAATACAATTGATGAGATTGTTGACACGGTTAAATGGGTCACCTCTATTCTAGGATGGTGAATGAGGGTATGTTGCCGATGAGGGTAATGTACAAGTGAATGAGGGTGAAGATTCTGTGGCTGATGTACTGAGGGATGTTTTTTTGGATGAGGTATTTGAAGATGATGTACTTGATGTTGAATTGGATAAAGTTGTTAATGATGTGGCAAATAATGTCATTGTTTTTGAAAGCCATTGTTTTGAGAATGTGTTGATACACGGTAGGACAAAGTGTTCTATTCCTTTTAGAGGTGTGATTGATAAATTTACGTATGTTTCACATCTAATGAAATCAAACAAAAAACACACGAGAACTCTTGGTTCGTTGCTTCAAGAATCGGTCGACCATTGTTTTGTTTTTGATAAATGTTTCGACAATAGGTGAGTCTTTTGTTTTTTTTTTGTTTTTCTAATTCATGATTTTTGTTTATTATTATATTTATTTTATTCTTTTCATTTGACAGTTAATTGCTTTTGATTTATGACGACTATTTGAGAATTCAAAGGGAAGAGTTTTATACTCTAGGGGATCCCTCAAAGTGTACTCATGTTAGTGTTGTGGATTGTTGGTGTCTATTACTAAATGAAAATGAAAAGAACAAGGAATCTTCCCAAAAGTTATTTTTTAGTGCTAGTTCTAGTGTAAGTTTTTTGTCACTTTTATTCTAAATTAACTTTTATTCTAAATTAACTTTTATTCTATTTTGAAATATTTTTAGTTATTTCATTGTTTATTTTTACAGCTTGCTTTGTTGGATTTTGAGAATAATGGTGGTTCTCAACAAATAGATGTAGTTTATGATTCTTAGGTCGAATGGGTGGATTTCAATAAAGTTGATTTGTCTAAGTTTGATCTGGTAAGATATTTTTTTATGATTAACTTATATAGTCACTATTTTAGTTATTGTAGTTACTAATAGGTAGTCATTGTACTTATGCAGTTACTGTTTTTAGATATTTTATTGATTCAGTGATATATAACATACAGATTGTTGTTCCGATACTGAAGGGTAGTCAGTACTTCTTACTTCTTTTGAACATGAAGTTAAGAATAGTTCAATGGATTGACAATGTGAACCATACCGCTATTTCGGAACAACAAATTAGAAAGCTAGGTGACACTATGGTATGTGTAACATTTTATTATCTTAAAAACCTTTGCCTATGTTGCTAAGAATATGAAATTTTTATTAATAAATATTTAAATTAATCTTTTTTAGAAAGATTTGTTGTCAACAATTTTTGATAATAAGATGCAAGCTACTAATGTTATTCCTCTATGGAAAATGGAACGAGTTTCCACTGATTGGAAAACGACTGCTAGGACTAACATTGAAAGCGATGTATTCATGATGATGAGCATGCTATTTTTTGAGGGAACAGTTGAATTTCAGTGTCCGATATTGAATGCAGTTACGATTTTTCTTCTTAGTATTATCTTTAAATGTATTTTAAATGACATTCTAATTAAAACATTCTAATTAAATGTATTTTCTTCTTATGTAAGCTCCATTGAGACATGTTGCAAGAGCTAAGATTGCTGGATCTTTGTTGTTATCTAATTTGAACAAACAAAGATCTAAAGTTTTACAAGAGGTGTCCAATTTTAAGGATAAAAGACGCTCCATTGCCAAACAAGTTTCTGTCAGAAGAACAAAGATTCGCTAATGTGAAGTTTTTAGTTGTACAAAGATGAAGTTGTGAAGTTTTTACTTGGTATAAAATATTTGGTAAAGTTTGTATCATTTGATTTTAGTTGTAGAAAGATGAAGTTAAGTTTGATGGAAGGTTGAAAAAACTTTACTAGATAATCTAATTACTGTAGTTACTTTTGTTATGTAAAGAAGAGTTATGGTGCTATTGTTAACAACTTTTATGGCTTAGAATCTTTTTCTAAGAACATAGTAGCATTAACTTTTGCAACAAAGTTTTTCCAAAATTAAAAAAGAAGACAGTAATTATGAATATTCATAGTAACCATTAATCATAACATAGTATCTTTTTCTAATAACATAGTAGCATTAACTTTTGCAACAAAGATTTTCCAAAATTAAAAAAAGAAGACAGTAACTATGCATAGTCATAGTAACCTTTAATCATAATATAGTATATTTTTCTAAGAACATAGTATCATTAACTTTTACAACAAAGATTTTCCAAAATTAAAAAAAGAAGACAGTAACTATACATAGTCATAGTAACCTTTAATCATAACATAGTATCTTTTTCTAATAACATAGTAGCATTAACTTTTGCAACAAAGATTTTTCAAACTTACAAAAGAGAAGACAGTAACTATACATAGTCATAGTAACCTTTAATCATAACATAGTATCTTTTTCTAATAACATAGTAGCATTAACTTTTGCAACAAAGATTTTTTAAACTTACAAAAGAGAAGACAGTAACTATACATAGTTATAGTAACCTTTAATCATAATCATAACATAGTATCAAATTACAACAAAAAAGTATATTCTAAACTTTCAAACTACTAAACAAATAGTCATCTTAATAATCTCTTCATCTTCAGAATATGTTCTTCAGCATCAACTTTTCTACATAACAAAAATTTTGCACTTTCTTTTACAAAATCAAATTATTAATGAGGATACAGTAAAATATAAGCAAATTATATTTTTCATACCTTAAGTGGGGTATCTTTTGTAGATGGGCAATTTCGACTATCGTGATAATCAAATTTACCACAAGTTTTGCACTTTCTTTTAGGTTTCTTGCTTTCCTCAATAGTTTGTTCCTTTTCCCCAATTATTCTTTGCCTTTTTCCTTTGTTCTTTGATTGGATTGGGTTTTGTATTTCCATTGTCGAAGATGAACTTGTGCCTACTAATAATTCAATTTGTTGCTCTTTAGTAATGTCCACCCTCACATCATCACTTTCCTCCAATTTTCTACTAATATCCTTTAGGTTTTGTAAAAGTGATTGTAAATCATTCTCACTCCTTTGAGCTAAACCAAACTTCCCCCAACAACTTCCCCATGTTGTCACACTTTTTGCTCTCTTCAATCAGATTCCCATGCAAATCAAAAATAGGCTTCTTTAATGCTAGCTTCGTCAAACATATTGCTTTGGTATTTGTGTTATTTGTCTTGCACTCATAACACAAATCGCATGGGAACATAATATTCCTATCCGTTTAAAAATAACTTGCAATCACAATCTACCTTCAACTCGTCAATTGAACTTCCTAGAATAAATTTCACCTTGTACATCTTACTTACCGTTAAGTCCAAAACAGTTTTACTTTCCACACTTTCAATCTTTTCAATATTTTGAATATAAGTTTTGAAACAACACTTATAAACTTCATATTGAAAAAGAAAAAAAAATTTTCTAGTATAGACTTCCCCGGCATGTTTTTCAATCGACAATGGTGTTTTATATTATGGGTTTGTGTGAAGTGATTCAGCATTGAGCTTATCTTGTTTGTACCTCTGTGCATCCATTGCACTTTCATAACTCATAAAATTCAACAAGTGTTATGTGAGGGTTTGAAAAATGGTTGAAGAAACTATTAACACTTTCCGATCGGGATGTATTTCATAAAATCCCCCCAATGGGATATTACTAAAATATGCGGGTATCCATTGATCTCGTATACTAAATATACTACTAAACCATTTATCTTTCTGAAGATTATATTTGGTCATATTTCCCTCCCATTTTTCCTCAAATTCACTTTCTTCTTGATCAATATTCCATACAAACCCATTTAATTCTTTCAAAAAATCCTCATTTTTGTTCAATTCCGGTCCAACTTTATAGGTAACTTTACTCATGATGTGCCACATGCAAAGTTTATGTATTGTGTTTGGAAATACATTTTTAATCGCAATTTTCATTGCAGGGTCTTGATCAATTATCAAATATGTTGGCATACACTCCCCAATACAATGTAAAAACTCCTAAATAACCACTCAAAGGATTTACTATCTTCCTTAGCTAATAAACCTATACCAAATGTAATACAACACTTATGATGATCTACACCAGTAAAAGGGGCTAAAACCATGCTATACTTATAGGTGTTATAAGTACAATCAAAAGTAATCATTTCTCCAAATAAGCAATAATTCTTCCTACTTATCACATGAGGGTGATTTCACAACACTCCAGGTGCTAATCGTAACCACTAAACATATATTCCTACTTCTCGTTGTCATTTCCATCTTCTTCACTTCTTTTCGACTTCATAACTTCTCGGTATCACTTGAATCAAGAGCTTAACCACTTTCAAATATTTATCTATATATGTGACTAGAGGCCACTATATTGGGGTTTGCAAGACCCACACGGCAACACCTCAAACAAGGGCGGTGACGGGGCCACACCGACGCCCAATGATAAAGTATGACATACTCCCGTATAGAGACCATATACAAATGGTCCTACCTCCGGAAACTAAACCCATTGGGGTACCCTATCCAGTGGAGTCACAATACCAAACAAGTCTGATATGAATCTCATCAATAAGGGACTCATTCCCATTACGACCAACAACTTTCTTGCTCCATCACTAAGGGACTCATTCCCGTTCCAGCTAGCGTAAGTCAAACTCATCAATAAGGGAGTCATTTCCATTCAAACTAGCAATAATCAATCTCATCAATAAGGAAACCATTCACTATTCAAACTAAAGATAAACAATATCATTAATAAAGGACTCGCTCCGCTTTCAAACAAATAATAACCAATCGCAATAACAAGAGAATCGTTCTCATTCTAAATCATTATCAGCATTTGGGATACTAGTACCATTCTCTATCAGTAAACTTGAAAATCATATAATCAATAACTTAGATATTTCATTCGACGATAATTCATAAATAGTGTACAACATATTTTTTAAAACAATTCAATACTGATAAATATACAATGCAAGATGCATGTAAGGGTTAATTACTACGTGTACGAACCTGTAAGCGTCACTGCACGACCAAAAGTTACAAAAATAACCCAACTAAGGTCTTACTTTCCTCTTATGAACTGGAAACCTATACAAGTTAGGAATAGAACTAATAAGTTCCCTTAACTACTTTGTCATACCATTTAAATGCCCAAGTAACCAGTATCACCCATTCAACATGAGTTTTCGATTACTCTAGCACGCACACAACTCATTCAATACAAGTCAAAATCATTAACTCAACACAACATGAGTCTTTTCACCAGTTTAAAAGTAAAAGCATGTATGAATCGTTCCTTTTCATCAACTAATTTTGAGTATATCGGTTCGCATTACCCAAAAATAATTAATCACAACTAAGCCTTACAATTTTAATACAACACTTATTCAAAGATAAGGCAAATCTTAGAGTTATCGAATCGCGATATCATTTGTTACCTTCTCCAAAGCTAGAAAGAACTATAATCAAAACAACACGACAAGTAACTTTAGCAACCATCGACGATAAGTTGACATTGTACTCTTGGCTTACTAAATTATGCATTAAGACTTCAATAATAACCTAATCAGAGTACTTGTAATTCGCAACAACCAAACCACACAATTAGCAACTATTATTCCCAATTTAACAACCACACCACTTCTATATTCAACTCTAAATATAACCATTACCAACTAAATCTATCACAACAATATTTAACCAAACTAAGTTTTAAAACAACTTATAAGGTTATCCAATCAATCGTCACACCACCAAAATATAGCATAGAACACACATCATTAGTAATTTCATCTCTAACCCCAAACCCTAGTCATTTCATGTTCAAAGATAACACTTTTAACCATTATCCATATCAAAAATCAATAAAACTAATACACCACCAAAATGTGACATGAAAGCCCACACCATTACTAATTTCAAAGATAACACCTTTAATTATTACTCATAGTAAGATTAAAAGAAACTATCACACAATCAACACACAACCCATAATTTCTAATCACACTTCAAACCCTAAATCATATGTTCAATTCATCCATCAAACTCTTACCCACAAAAAGATTAAATGAATTTAACACAAAACCAACATCAAACTCAAGACACTTAATAAAGCTCCAAATAAAAACAAGAAAATTAATTAGAGAAAAGAGAAGAGATGGCTTACATGGGGGAATTAGTAAAGGGGTGGAAGACATGTAAATGATGTGGTGGTGGTGCGTGAGCATGGCGGTGAAGGCTGCACAACCAGTCGTGCCAGCCGCTGCTGCTGGTAGCTGTTTGAGTGCAGCTTAGTTGCTGCTAAGTGGGGGAAGGGAGACACAGCCTACTGCTAGTGTCTGGGCTGCTGCTTGCTGCTCGTGGGAGGAGGGAGACACGGCCTGGTGGTGCTCGTGGTGCTCGTGGGCGGCTGATTGGGGCCAGCTGCTGGCGACACAACAAGGGGAAAGGGAGAAGAGAGAGAGGGAAGGAGGGAGATGGTGAGGCGTGTGCTGTTGAGGGCATGGGTATCTCACTAACACCCTAATCCTTTTTTTTATTTACTTATTTATTTATTCATTCACTTTCTTACATTCCTCTTCTTGCAAGGCTCAACTAAGAAACTCGTGTTCGTGTGCTCCCACATTTTAATAAAATAATAATTTAATTCGAATCTCTTTATTTAAAAATTGTAATTTTATTTTTAATATAAATATATAATTCATATATGAAAGGATGTATTAAAATTACTTCTAAATTAATTTAATATAATTATAAAATCCCCAAAAGTTATTAAAATATTAATTAATCACGTCAGAAAATCTTGGATCGTTACAAAATTCCTTAAAGCATTAAATACTGATATCAAGAGACAGCCGGACAGAGCGGCAGGCGGCAAAAGGGGTTGGCGGCAGGTGGCAACGGTGGCTGGGATAGGGGCGGCGGCGGCAGCTGGTTGGGTAAGTTGTAGGTGTTAGGGTTTTATTTTAAGGAGAGAGGAGAGATAATGGGTAAGAATTAAAAAATCTGATTTCTAAATTTGAACTTTGCACGCAGATTTCACCATTTTTTCTCAGCCAGTTTTAGATTTTTTTAAAAAAATAATAATAATAATTTTCCCGAGGCATGTGCCAGAGTGCCCCAACATAGGTCCGCCAGGGGCACGGCCAGAGAAGACTGGATCAGCCGAGCAGGCAACTAGAGCAGGCAGCTGCAGGAAGAACTATTAAACCCCAAAGAAGTACTCCCTGTCTCCTTTCGTTGCTAAATGTGTTCATGGCGGTTTAAAAGGATTGAATTCTTCCAATCAAGTAACTAGTGGTGTAAGTTAATTATAGGAAAACCATAAAAATAAAATTTAAAAAAATAAAGAAAGACGACTTTTTATAGGTTAAATAAATCTTTTACATTGGTTTTAATTATAAGTGAAGAATATGTAGCAACTATAAGAATAAAGTAATTAGAAAATTTAAACAAAAAGTTAGGATAATTCTGTCCAACATGTGTAAATACAAGGATTAAATATGACTAAAATTATGTAATGAAAATATTCTTTGTGAGAGCAACAAATAGAAGAATTTTTTTAGAATAATGTTATAAATTTAAAGGGATATAAAAGAATAATATTTATTTATTTGGGTAAAAGGATACTATATTAATTTGAAGGTTTACTAATATATACTTCATAATTTCATTTTTTAAAAACAATCAAAATGACTATAAAAGGAAAAATAGAGGAGGAAATAGTCTAAAGGAGACATGTTAGGCAAAACTAAAGAATAGGAGTAGAATTAGGGAAGAAATTGAAGCATTGAGAAACAATAAAGAAAGAGAATTGGAATCATAGAAATTAGAATTAGAAATAAGAAATTAAAATTAAAAGTACAGGCCACAAAAGAATTTGATTTATTTTAGTAACTACATAGAAGTATATCAAAGGAGAGAAGGCGACAAACATGAATGATGGAGATGTATCAAAGCAAATTCAGCAAATGGTGAGGTTCATTCGCCAAGAGGCCGAGGAAAAAGCTAATGAAATCTCTATTTCCGCTAAAGAGGTAACCCGTAACCCATTAATCAATTCATTGGCTTATGTGCATTGCATTGCTTTGTATTGTAAATTTTTAGTCAAGTAATTTTCATGGATAGGAATTAGGAATCAGGAATTAGAAATAAGGAATAAGGAATTAGAAACTAGGAATCAGGAACTAGGAATTAAGAATTAGGATTGTATGATTGATAATTGACATTGATTTATTAGATAGAATTTTGTATGGGCGTAAAATTTTCCTAATTTTCTAGTATCCGGTTACGTAGGAATTCAACATAGCCAAGCTAGAGCTATTAGAAGCAAAGAAGAAGAAGATTAGACAAGAATATGAGCGCAAGGCTAAACAGGTGGAAGTTCGCAAAAAGATGTATGTAAACCATTCATTAATTATTGATCTCATCCATCCATCCATCAAATAAAACTCATAAAAGATTGTACTTGTTTGATTATGTTTAATGCACGCAGAGAATATTCAATGCAACTGAATGTTGCGCGCATAAAGTTCCTACAAGCTCAAGATCAAATAGTGAAAGGGATGAAGGAAGCTGCTTCCAAAGAGCTTCTTCGTGTTTCTACTGACGACAAGACTGCCTATAAGAAGCTGCTCCTGGCCTTTTCTGACGACAAGAACGCTTACAAGAAACTTCTTCAACCCTTGATTGTTCAGGTAACGTACTTACTAGTTACTACTTAGCTTGCTTCTTTTATGAATTTTAACACTAAAGTATATTTTCATGGATCCCTTTAATTTTCAGAGCTTGCTACGCTTGAAAGAACCCTCTGTGCTGTTACGTTGTAGGGAGATGGATAAGAGAACTATTGAGTCTGTTATTGAAGATTCTAAACGTGAATATGCTGAAAAGGCTAATGTTCGCTCTCCCACTATTACCATTGATAAGCTCTATCTTCCTCCTCCACCCTCTTCTTCTGACCCACATTCTCCTTCATGATAATATACCACATTGTAAAAATTATTTTAAGCTTAGTTGGATATTTATGATCCTAAGTTGAGTTGTTGGATTTATTTTTATGTATATGTTAGCTCGGGAGGAGTGGTTATGGCTTCTCAAGATGGAAAAATAGTTTTTGAAAATACTCTAGATGCTCGTTTGGATTTGGCATTTCGACAGAAATTACCTGAGGTATGTCGTGTACTTGTAATATTTTTAACTTACCAATTGTTTCTCTCTACTAGTATTTTTAACAACAAAACTAATTTGAAATAAATTCCTAGCTTATCTGGTGTTATATTTTTTTTGTAGATACGAAACCACCTTTTCGATTGTGCCCATGTTATGTCATGTTGAAGAACAAATCATTACTCAAATGGAAAAATAGAGTTGTTTCTTAATGCTTATTATATAAGACAGTCTTATTAGGAATCAAGTGATAAGTATATCTAACCTAAACTAAATGAGTGTTTTTGAATCTTGCTAACTATATGATTTGGGTGCTGGAAAGGAGTTAGAGTTAAAATAACTAAGAGCTTCAAATTATTTTAGAGAATGTAATAATATAATCTAATATGCAAAATTAATACTTGCACTCTTATTTAGCTGAACTTGAAAGCAATTGATTATATATGGTACTTGTTGTAATCACCTTCTTCAAAACTTCAGAGAAGATGTCCAGGAATTATTAGATAAGATATTACAATTTTGTTCATACAATGTTATTATACAATGTTTTGTTTATTTCAACGAGTCACGAGGTCATAGTACTCTTAATAGAGTGAGATATGTTTTATTTTGTGATTCAGATGGAATTTAAGAATTAGGAAAGTATGATTAAGTACCAGTTTTTCTCCAAGCTTGAACATATAAGGTAAATATTGGTACTAAAGCATGTTGTACCATCTACAAATCCCTACTTTTACAAATATATAGGTGTATAGATCATGTACTATAAGTGATTGAATGGCCAAGGTTTAAGGCTTGAGGGGGTTTATTAGGATGCAAAAGTGAGAAGTCAATATTTATGGTAGATCACAATTCGTAACTGCCAATAAGAGAAATCTTAGCATTCACCAAACAGGGTAGTTATTTTAACCATTCTTGTTGAAACTATCATATCCCCTTTAACCATTCTTGTTGAAGCTATTATATCCCCTTTAACCATTCTTGAGCACAATGCATCAAAAAGGAAACAATACTACAAATATCCACACTTTCTTTCACCATCATAGAGATGACTAAGCACAAAGAGAACTTCTACCTACCATACAATGTATAGGAATATAATGGAACAACTTCCTTGAATTCTACAGAGTCATCATCATCATTATCACATCATCAGCCTACATGAGAGAAACTGGTAGCCAATTGTTCTCTAGACGTTTTAGCTTTAATGCCGTTTACACATATGATTGAGATTCCCACCTCCTCAACCAAGTAAGAGAAAGGGACCCACAATTACAAGCAGGGAGAACTTCATAGATTTTTCAACACTACAAGCCACCACCTCTTCAAGATAGGCTCCTGTTCTTGAAATGAGGTTCTCTTGTTAGTAATCCTCAGTCATGTCCAAGTACTCTACTGTACATGTGCATCACATTGGCCACTGTAATTTTTTATCCCATAGTAGTGTAGTATTTGGTTGTTAACTTTTGTTACCTCAAAGGCCTCACAGCCCTTCGATAGGTGATTTACTCTCTTCGATTCACTAGAAGAAACTTCAATTCAAATTAGTTTACAAAAAAATTACTAGTGTAGTCTCGTCAGACACACTAGTTAAAGTAGAAACACTAATATTAAATATAATACTTCTATTATGGTAACAATTAGTGGAAGTTGGAAGGGAAATGTAGAAATGATTTGTCTTTTGCCTTTAACAACACTATGTTACCACCAACGTCTTGAAAAATACTAACGAATGACATACTAATGTTGATGTCATTTTCATAACAGAATATGAATGTATCAGTCAATCAGTTATCCTACAGTATACAAAGAGAAGGATCTTGGACCCACTGTCGGTCTTGACGTTTTACATGGGTTCTAAGCTAAATGAAAAAAATAGGCCTTCCTCTTACAAAATTTCAAAAATCTAGCACTGGTAAACAATAGTAATACATTAAAGAAAATCATCAATCCAAATTTTTATCAAAAATATAGCAATACATTGAAGAAAACAATAATAAAAATCATTCACAATTTTCAAAAATCAACGAAAAATTATTCAAGAATAAATTTAAAAAAATCCAAATCCAAATCTAAAAATCCTTCAAAAAACTAGTAAAACTAAAAGTTACATTGAAGAAAATCATTAATCGACATTCTAGGAAAATCTAGCAAAAATCTGAAAATCATTTAAGATCAAGTGAGATTGTAATAACAAGGCGATTGCAATACCGCCAAGAAACAAAATAATTTGATGAACGGTAAATCATGAACTTGATTTGGCAGGGGGGGGAAGAAATTAATTATTGTCAAATTTTTTGATCTAGATGAACTTGAGTTGGGGAGAACAAATTGATTGTTGCCTGGGAAATTAAAAAAAAATCAACTTAAAGTTTAAAAAAACCTATCATTGCAATGCCATGGTTAAACTTGAAAATTGATGAATTTATGGGAAATTTAATTTGGAGAAGACAGACGGACGCAAAGGAAAAAAATATTGCCATAATTACCGGTCATTTAGGTTACTATTGATGAAAGTACTTTGGAGAAGACAGACTGAAATACTAAGCACACTATGGCCTAAAGATTCAAACTTTATCTCTCAAAAAACCCAAGACCAATGGTAGAGGTGTTCTATGCAATGAAACACCAAGTTCGATAAACTAGCAATGAAAAGCAATAAGAAACAAAGCAATAAACAAAGACACAAGATTTACGAGGTTCACCCAATGTGGGCTACGTCCTCGGTGGTGATTAGCTTGCTTGTATTATGTGAAGAATCAATGGAGTTCTCAAGAACTCATACAATGGAGTTTTACACTTGGAGAAGAAGAAATAAGAAAGAAAAGGGTTTTATGTTTGGCTAGGGTTAGAATCTACATGGGAGTGAGTGTTGGGACTCCTATTTATACTAGAAGCAATATACAAATGATTGGGCAAAAGCCCATAATAAAACAATCTCATATAACTTATCGCGCAAAAAAACAGTGTGCATTCTGGACCTTTGCTCGACCGCTCGAGCAAAAATAGGCCTTGGTCGAGCGGCTTGGATTTCAGTCAAGCAACAGATCAGAATACCCCTGGAATGGCAGGTATTTGCTCGACTGGTCGAGCCATTTGGTGGCTTGGTCGAGCGCCTCTTCTTAGGTCGAGCAAGGTGATCAAAGGCTCACTGATCATCACAAACTGCTTCTGCCTTGCACCTACTAACTTGTGCCCACTTCAAATCCCACTCAAGCATTCCATGCACATCACATACACACTACCATGCATCTAATATCATCCCGATCACATGTCATTGATGTAGTCAAAGTCACACCAACTCTAACACAGGCAAAATTTAGGGAATTGAAGAAATTAATTTTGAAAGTTATTATTTGGGAGAATAATACAGGCATTAATGTGTTTTTTTCCCATTAAATTAATTTTTTGATTTAAACTTTTCTATTTCATTACTATATTATATATCCTTTATAATGAGGCCCCTAACTTCCTTGAATTAAATTTCTACACTTTTAGCTTGGGCTCTAGGCGATGGCCCATTTGGCCTCCCTTAGGGTTGGGTATGCTTGGACCCAACAATGGTGAGAAGAGGTGTATAAGAGTGAAGAAAAACAAAGTAGACACACACACTCTAGAAAAGATCAATTATATTTGATGAATATATAAAGCACACACAATAACATAAATGGTGTCTTATAAACACCTCCCTAAATTTGATTAACTTTTCAATAATACATTAATGATATACCAATCACAATGCACACATTATCAAGCTCAAAGTTTTCATCTTAAATGAAAACGCTTACACTAATACATGAATACACTCAAGAGTTCGCAAATCTTATTTTCTTCCTATGTATTAGCCTCTCCCATAGTTTTAATACTAATTTTAGTCCCCCGCAATATAAGTAAAAGAATGTAACCAAGCTAAGGACAATCTAGCAATCAATCGAAAAACGCATTAGATTGTGTTTGTTTGAGCATCTTGTGTCAGGCCACTACTGATTGTTATTAAACGCTGCCTTGTTCAAGGCGGCCTTGTTGCAACAGCATCTTTGCTCCCTTGAAGCACCAATTTCATGTCATTCCTTTCCTCTTGTGTTCCCATCATCCTCATCAATGATGTATATCATGGAATGAGCAATAATGTTATCAAATTCACCTCCAACATTGGTTAATTACGCTTGCACTAACATTTGAGAACATAACTAGATAGTCTCGTGCCAAATGCCATTTACGAATTTTTTATAATCAAAACTTACTAATCATACTACTATTAGTTGTGTGTTGCTTGATGACAAGAGGGTGGAAATGCTTCATTGGAAGAAAAGGTCCCACAATCAATGACACTCCTATGAAATATAATTTCACATTTTTGGTTTGTTGAGGATATTAATTAGGGAACTACAAGTCTTACGGAGAAGTAAAAAAAAAATAATATTCGTTCCTCTTTAACTTTATATAACCAAAAGGAGAAAAATTCTAAGTCAAGAAAGCATAGTATGATAGTTTACATAATAATAAACAATTCTAAAATGTTGTTATCCACTAACCGTTATTTGACTATAGATCTAATATAGATTTTATGTTATTTTAAGGAATACTATTATACTCCACTTACTTAGATATGTACCACTCTAAAGAAATCAAAGCTAATGTCTCAAATCTCAATATCTAAACCGTAGTTGGTAATTGGTAATCTTTCTCTTAAACAACACACAACATTAAGAGTATTTCCTTTGCTCTAAAATACTTGCTACATTTTTGTTTTGTGCACTATTCATCAGTTACATTTATTTTGTATATTACAACTAATGTGTAAGCAAAAATATAGTCAAGTGGGATCTTGTTTGAATTGTCTTATAGCATGCTTTCATAATATTAACTTTTTATAATTTTAAAATGTGTATAGTTTAATATATAAATGAACAAAATAACACATTGGATTGTGTAAAAAGTCAAATGTAGTAAGTATAATGAAATAGAGTAAGTATTTGATTCATGTAAATCAAAGTTTACTATACTTAAATACTCCTTTCTATTCTTCCTAATAGTTTCATTTATGTTTGGTTGCTATTCACTTATTACTTTTAATTTGTATAGTATTCTTAATATATAAGCTAAAACATAGTCAAATGAGATCTTGTTTAATTTGTCTCAATCCAAGGGTTATTAATATCAACTTTTCATAATTTTTGCTTAAACACAATTAAAGATACTAAAAGTTAAAATGTTACTTTGATAAGTGTAAACAAAACTATTAGATTAATTAAGAGAGGGTATGTACTCCCTTGCGGATGAGCTAAGATCCTCTCCATTATTTAAAATGTAATGGAGGGTCCATTACTCAATCTAATGGCTATAATTTCCTGATGGAGTTTTAATAGAGCAAATTCTGACATTTACTTTTTATTCTAAAACAGGTGTCAAAATCCTAGCATGAGTAATAGAAAAAAATAATAAAGAGGATCCTAATACCTTGCGGATAGTCAGGTAATAAGAGTATTCAAAAGATACAAAGCAGAGAATAATATAAATGAATTACAATTTACTCTACAAGTGAACGATCCATATCCGAATTGCAAGTACGCGGAAGTGCAAGTGCAAGTGCAAGTGCAGTGCAGGTAACCTTAGGAACAAAAATTCATAATCATTAATTCTGATTCATATATCACCATAAAAAGACAAAAGAATAATAATAAAATAAACAAAACTAAAAAAGATAAATAAAAATAACAAAACTTATTCTATCAAATCCTACCACATAAGCATGGTTTGTTAACTTCACAAATAACCATTATTTATTAACCTTCTCCCTTAGGAAATAGGAGTAGGAAGGAAACAATGAAGATAAAGGGAACCGCTCTTTTTTATCATTAACATGAAAATTTTTGATACTTGACTTCATATTTAAGGAAACAATTAACACATTAAAAAATGTAATTTTTGTTGATTGACTATAAATATATGTGATCTATTATTGATACATTATATTTTCTTATGTAAATCTATAATTTTTTTTATCCCAAACCATAAAGAAAATTAAAACTTGGTCCACTAAACCGTTATCAAAACTAAATTGATCCAACCAAAAAACATAAAAAACAAATGTTATATTTAGTTTATATATTTTATGATTCATTTAAATTTTTTTAATAATTAATCATACATGATACAAATTTACAAATTAAATAAAAATATACTATATCGATGGTAAATCTATAATCTTTCAATAATGAAATATTTAAAAAAAGAATGATTTTTATTGATTGATGGTATTTTTTTGTCTTCACATATATGTTCTAATCTAATTATATAAGAAATTATTTCTTCACTTTGATAATTATATTATTATAACAAATATAAAGATTTAATAATCAAGTTTATATATATGAATTAATATATATATATATATATATATATATATATATATATATATATATATATATATATATATATATATATACTGTAAATAATATTGATATATATATTTTTTGAAATGAATAATATTAGTATATTCATATCAGTAAATATCTATAGTATCCGTGTAAAACACGAAAATATATACTAAGTACATATCACTATGATATTCTTAATCAATCAACTAGTCAAATTATTTCAATCCTAATCTCACGTTTCTCTCTCTTCCTTTTTTTTCTTTGCACGGAGTTGACTGTTGACATTAGTCAATTTGTTACTACTGCTTTATAAATTTGTGCTCAGATTTTTGCTACTTTTATCTTTAGTCTTTCCTCCGTCCTGAATATAGGATCACATATAATATTTTTTAAAAGTTGTAAAGTTTAACTTTTTATGTAGTCTAATTTATTGATTTAATTTTTAATATTTCTAATTAATATATAGTAAAATGGTACTTTCACACCCATATAGTTGAGCATTTTGCACACCTTTACACTTGGTAAAGCTCTAATCTTGATCCAAGAATTTCGATGTCTTGTGTAGGTTAACTGTTGTGATGATCTTCAACAAAAGAAATGAAACCAGTTTCTGTGCGATCTCCAATATCTTTTTCTTGGTTCCATTGAACAATACTTGACCAAGTACATAGAGATCAAAATCCAATTAAGGGTCATTAAGTTTTTCGTATAATTATTTGTAACAGTATGTAAACCAACAGTATGATGTGATATTGTAACTTAGGGGACCGCGTGCGTAGCACGCGGCCCCACACTAGTTAAGTATAAAAGGGCTTATTTCATGATGAATATTATCTTTGTTGCACATATAGATTCGATTTAATTAAATTGTACATTCCAAAAAACCATCATAGAGAAAGGTTTAAAAATGCACAAATTGTTGTGAGAGACAATCTCTTTCTCTAATAAGGTTGACCATTATATTTATAAAAAAAAAATATGGTGTAAGTGCACACTTACTCGACAAAATTTTAGGATACTATATGATACGTCAAGTAGGGATTCATAGTATGTCAAGTAAGTGCTTTTAGCATGTTGAAGTTGTCAAGTAAGTGCTTTTAGCATGTTGAAGTTGTCAAGTATGTGTTTTAATCGTCTTATTCTTGTAAACGTCAAACATCTACTTTGTATACTTAAAACACCAATTTGACATACCTTAAACAACTACTTGACATACCTTAAATACCTACTTTACACACTCAAACCCAAACTTAATATACTCTTAAACACCTAATTGGCAACCCCAAATACCTGCTTGGTATACATCAAATACTTGCTTGGTATATCTCAAATTTATACCTGATATACCTCAAACACCTACTGGTATAGTGGTATATCCTAAATACATGATTGGTATACCTCAAACACTTATTTGAGAACCTAAATACCTTCTTTTGACCCCAAATACCTACTTGGTATATCTCAAAACCCTACTTGATATACTTTAAACCCTTACTTAACAACCACAAATACCTACTGGTATACATCAAATTCTTACTTAATATACCCTAAATGTCTACTTGGTATACCCTAAATCCCCATCATAGTGATGTTTAAACGAGATTAATTGCAAATTACAGCCTTCAAGTTTGAGGCTTTTGCGAATTACAGCCTCAATGTTAATTTTTTGTGAATTACAGTCTTAAAAGTATCAAAGTGTACGCTATTTTAGCCAAATGATCGTTGACCAACCCATGTGACCTTAACCAGCCTAAATGACAGTTTACCATTACTAATCACCTTTGACTTTTGTTGACCACCCCTAAACACCTTTGACTTTTTTGACCACCCCTAATTACCTTTGACTTTCCTGATTACCAATTATATCCTTGTGTTTCAACACTTTAACGTCGTTTTTACCATCATAATGATATTTTTTCAAAAAAAAACGGACGTCGCAATTACCCTTAAGAGTAACTTTTTCGAAAATCCGGTCAAAATAAGTACTTATTCGCCTATTTTTCGACATGTAGACCGAAAAAGATATTTAACGTCGCTTTTACCAATCATAAAAATATTTGTTCAACAAACGGACGTCGAGATCATTCTTATGGGGTAAGTTTTTTGAAAATTCGGTTGAAATAAATACTTATTTTTGAAAGAGATACCCATAAGGATAATCACGACGTCTGTTTTTTTTTAAAATATCATTATGATGGGTGAAAATGACATTAAATATTTTTTTCGGTCTACGTGCCGAAACATAGGCAAATAAATACTTGTTTCGAACATGAAAAATAGACGAATAAGTACTTATTTTGACCGGATTTTTGAAAAAGTTATCTCATAAGGATTATCGCGATGTCCATTTTTTGAAAAAATATCATTATGATGGGTAGAAATGACGTTTAATATTTTTTTCGGTCCACATGCGAGAAATAGGAAAATAAGTACGTATTTCAACCATATTTTCGAAAGGGATATCCCATAACTATAATTTCAACGTCCATTTTTTGAAAAAATATCGTTATAATAGGTAAAAACGATGTTAAAGTGCTAAAATACAAAGGTGCACTTGGTAATTAGAAAAGTCAAAAGTGATTAGGGGTGATCAACATAAGTCAAAGTGTTTAATAATGGTCAATGATCATTTAGGCTGGTTTAAAGTCATGTGGGTTAGTCAACGGTCACTTAGCTTGAATAGTGTACACTTTGATACTTTATAAGACTGTAATTCACAATAAAATAAACATTAAAGCTTTAATTCGCAGAAGCCCCAAACTTGAAGGCTGTAATTCACAATGAATTTTTTAAAAGATAAGTAAATAGTTTTTTTAATTAATCAACTTTTGTTGGTTGGTCTTCTAAGAGCCATCTCTCAGAATAATGGTCTCTCAGAAGAATTATTGTTTATAAATATACATGAATGGAAGGGTAAAAGCAATAAACTCAAAATATAGAAAACATTTAGCTTTGCAATAACACATAAATTTGTTTACCTCATTTAAATTTTTTAAAGTATTTATAGGTGATCATTATTGAATGATATTTTTATAATCTGTGTTTGATTTTTTAATAGATTATAATTTTATAATTGATATTGAATTTGTTTTGTGCCCTGATAATTTAAGAATGGTCATGATAAACAGTCTCATACAAAACTATTTAATACTCTTTATAATTAACTTATTCAGCTAGTTTGAAAGCCAACAAATTTAATCAGCCTTTTAACTAGTTGTCAAACAAGCCAACTTAACCAATCACCATGTAGTATAAACTCATATTGCTTTGTTTGGAACATCTTCAATACCCAAAAAACTTCCAAGAGAAACTTGAATAAATTCTTTATGATAGCAAGGACGATAAAATTACTCAAAAAAATTCACCATCATAACAATCGCTCAAGTTTTATTGAAGCCAGTTCACTGTCACAAATTAATCAAAAAAAATTGCTTCTAAAAGGCTAATCTTTAGCTCATACACAGATAAAGGGTTAATCTTACGTTTACTCTACAAAGGTCCAGCCTTTTGCTTCTATTTGCAAAGAAAGAACCAAACGACTTGTAACCTGTATAACAGGTTACCTTTGCATTTTTTGACTTTTTCAAACTTAAAAAAGTACATAAAAAAAAGGAAAAAAGAAACTTAACTACCCAGCCCATCTACCAAACAATCACCACCTACTCAACCTCATCTACCACGACCACCTAATTGTCACCTCATCAGCACAGGACCAACACAGCAACCAAAAGTTCCGACTTGCAAGGGTCTCTCTCAAGTACCCTAAGAATACCAACGATATGATCATTCTTTTATTTTGCCCACTTTTCTTATTCACATCACAATTATATCCACAAATTTTACACCAACAAAAAAATTATTCTTTTTTGTAATTTTTTCAGAAGTTACTATACTTTTAGCTAAATTGAACACCAATGTTAATAATCGGGTTAAAATTCAAACTAAAAATGAATGATTTTGGTGTTTTAGTTAGAAGTTATAGCATCAAACCCCAAGGTAAATCATTTCCTATGGCTTCTACAAAAAGAACAAGGGCAACCTATAATTACACCAATAAGTCTATTAATTTAGATCCATCATCTTTTACGACAAATTACGCACATAATACAAATTCAGAAAGTGGGTCCTTTGTAATAATGCAAATGATAATATTTTTGGGTTCAATTCTAGAAAATCATTTCAGATCTTTACAAGTTCTAATATTATGATGTGCTTAAAATGCCCACCAAGAATAATAGTTTTTCAGGTGGTGGTGGGAGCACAGTCGGGGTTTCGAGGACAGCTGTAGCACCATTGGAGACTATTGAACTCCTTTAATGGTTAGAAGTAGTGGACATTCTAATATAGAAGTAGATAAGGATAGTGGTAATGGAGGTGTTGGTGGAGAGGCAAGATGAAGATTATAGAGGGGTTGAGAGTTTTAGTTTTCTTTTTTCTTTTAAAAATGCCCAATCAGAACATAACATGTGTTATTTTTAATTAAATAAGATGGAGTAACATGTTATTTTAGGTAGCCATTACCAAAAAGCTCTATCGTTGCAAATAGGAGTAAAAGGTTAGACCTTTGTAGAATAAACGTAAGGTTAGCCCTTTATACGCAGATGGGCTAAAGATTGGCCTTTTAAATGCGACCAACCTAGTCACAGGTAGATAATGCAGTACTTCTCTCAGATTTATGCTTCATCTCGAGAAATATTTCACTCGATATCCACCACAATCTCTTGGCAAGCATAAGGTCATAAGACAAGGGGGAAGATCTGATTGTTCTGCCATTTCCACCAAAAAAATACATTCCAGAAATTTCCTGTATAAATATTAGCATGCCGTTAGTAAGTATGTTTGTCTTCAAATTACAATACGATGGAGCGAAAGATCTGACAAATTTATAGAATGTATAAGAGAAGCTATGTAATCCACCATCAAAAATTTCTTTGACCCAAAATCAAATAAACTAAAATCTGAAGAGTAAAATTTTTGTGATGATTAACAAAAGATTAGACAAAATGGCAGTGTGACTGAGATCTGAATTAGGAGCTCCATGCTACTATCTCTTCCTTTTTATTTGTTCACTTTAATCCAAAAAGCTCTCACAAAAAGTAAAAGATGGATTAAAAAATGTAGAATGAAAGTGGGCGGAACTTTTCAGGTGCATCAAGGAAATTAGACTGCCCAGATAATCATATTGAGGATTATGGAATGCAGGCATGTCGATAAGAAATCGAAAAGGATTTAAAGTTTCTTACAGATGTGTGTATTGTTAATGCTGCAAGTATAAGAGCTTGAGTGAAAGCAGAATTTTCCAGATTAAGGTGACAAACTATGTCTGGGATCAGACTGTTTAGGGTTTCTTTAGAGTACATACACTGTTCAGGGAATTCACTGAAAATTCATCAGTGATTAGCACACTCTGGTGAAAAACTACTTAATAAGGACACTGGGCCCTTAGACAGGTTTGCCATGGTCAATAAAAATTTCTCCTCGCCAATAAAAGACCCAAGTTCTACAAGAATGTAGTAGTAAAGTACGATAAACTTACAGGTGGAGCAAGTGCCGCATCAATTATTGAGCTGACCCCTTTCTCAGGAATTTGCAAGATTCCCAGAAGATTCAAGACTAAAAACGCTAGTTGGGAAAGACATTGTGGTAATTCTCTCATGATGTTGGTTTTTACTGCTCCAGGATCTGCAACACTACAAAAGAAAGCAAGAAGACACAAAACGAAGAGCAGCAATCAGCACCATAGAAAGCTGCACTTTTTTAAAAAGTTGGTGCAATAGTGGCTAGGAATCAACAGCTAAGAAAAAATTCAGAATAGGTTTACTTTTGGAATGTAAGTAGGTAAATTTTAAGAGAAAGGAAAATAAAATAGATGATGACATGTTCATCTATTACAAATTAAGCCGAAAATGTGTTCAAGTCATAAGAAAACAGTTAAAGGCAAAAATGGTGAACAAATATGGGTGGGGAACAAAGAAATGCTGACAAAAAATGGAATTTATAAATAACTTTAAGTGGAGCATAAGTACTCATTGGTGGAGCTTGGCACATAAGTTAGAGGGAGTCAGTTATTATTTAAACAAAAAAAGGTATGGGGGAAAAATTCAAACCCCAACCTCTAATTCAAATATTTTACTCTTAATCACTAAGCCACATCTTTTTATTGTAAGAGTTATACAAGATTTCACTTTTATATAATGACCCAAAAACTTTCAGGGGGGTCGGGTCCCTCTGGGTTTCAACGAAGGTCTTCCCAGGATAATAAACAGTGATCAAGACAAAAGCAAAGTTCAAGCCTGTGAACAGACAACCAAACTACAATTACACAGTATTTTGTACTGTGTAATTGTAGTTTGGTTGTCTGTTCAAAGAAAAATAACTAAGTGCTTCCATTTGCTGAGCCGAAAACAAAAATCTGTTGTCTGCTTTGACTAGATAGAAAGA
The DNA here is from genome assembly GCF_026212465.1 of Amaranthus tricolor. NCBI lineage: Eukaryota > Viridiplantae > Streptophyta > Magnoliopsida > Caryophyllales > Amaranthaceae > Amaranthus > Amaranthus tricolor. The sequence continues at coordinate 29,346 of NC_080049.1, read as the reverse complement.
TCCTTCCATTTGCTGAGCCGAAAACAAAAATCTGTTGTCTGCTTTGACTAGATAGAAAGATCTTACTTGACAGAGAGCTGAGATTTTTTGTCTTTGCAGAATTGTTGATGAAGCTCATATGACAAAAGAAGTACACACACTGCCAATGGAATACGACAACTTATATTTTGTCTTTTGTACTTGTCCAATTAAATGTTTACCTACTAAACGAAGTCCAGCACAAGATAGCTTACACTTGGAGCAACCATATATATGAGCAAATGGATATTGCTTGAAATTTGAGGGCTTTCCATAAATAAACTCCTCATCAACCTGCAAATCATACACTGAAACAACAAATACTGAGTGTCATACACTTTACTAAATACTCAACCAGTAATTATCCAATTCACACTGACCAATGTCCAAACTTAGTATCTCAGATTAAAAGGCACGGGAGTGACAAAATCTACACCAGTTTAAAGTTTTAGCCAAACCTTTGATAATACTCATCACATTAACTAACGTCAGGCATCACCAACTCCAATATTATTTTTCGTAGAATATTTTTCATACCATGCTAAAAAGTAAAAACATAGTAAATGCCAATACAATAATTTTATCAAGAAGGCCCAAAATAAAAGTCCTTTTCAATTGATGTCCCTCATTATCATGTGGATAAAACAAAGGCAGAAAATCATTGTTCTAGAGAAGTTGAAAAACCATGGAGTCCGACACAAATAGACAGGATCGAAACTTTCTAGCTATAAGACCAGAACCAGAAAAAAAGAAAAACTTTCAGGAAGGAAACAGATACCAATTATGATCAATTTGAAGCATTTCTCAGTCAACAGTGATCAATATATAATCTCCTTCGGTCACCAATGTAAGAGTTTAACCTTAAATTTCTTAATTACACATAAGCAAAAGTCATTAATTCTGAATATAGATATTCACAAAAAACCAACAATTCTACATGACAATACTTTCTATATGTTACCAACAAAACAGAATGGACAAAGTTTTTAAATGTGGAATCTTGAAAGGCAAAAGGAAAACTAATAAAAGATGAGCACAAATTGAAACTTTAAATGAGCCCATCCATCATAATAGAGGAGGCACCATCTCAAAATGACTATGACCAGTCATATCTTACCATTTCGATGTGTAAAAGATGAGACACTGACTATACGTGATGGAACAGGACTATCTATGAGTAGTGGTAGTAAAACCTTAGTGAGACAGAAAGCCCCCATGTAGTTTGTCATTATCATCCTAGAAGTTAAAAAAAAAAAGGTCATTAGCATTCAAGCAATGTCCAGCTAATTAGAGACTTCCTTTAAAAAATAGTCAATATCAAACAGAACAGAGGGATTTTGACAGCTCATTGATCGGTTAATTAGTGAAAACAGGAAAACAAAATTCTTCAAATCTTGTGACAGGATAAAAAGAGTGGTAATTCATCCTGGTCTAATTAAGAAAAATATTTCTTCGCATGTCCAAATCTAAAACTCTTTCATTTTTGCGCAACGCGATGGGGGGAGGGGGACCAAAAGCTACTAAAACATCATAAACAAGTAGCACAACTATTGTTGGGATTAAAATTTATTATGGTGTTATCTTGAATTAGAGGCACACCAAACATCTGATTCATAAGAACACACTGAAATGCAGCACAATAGGATTTTGACTCTAAACTCATCAGTATGCCGTGTTAGTAGCAATTTGGGAGCATCTGAGTTTTCAGAAACTGAACAGTTGATTGAAATTAAACTTGACATATCGAATCAGAAAGATAGCCTTATAAAATATTAATACCATACAGATGACATGTTTCCACCTCCACTACAACATCTTCTAGGTTAATCAAAAGGACAATGTAACCCAAGATTTGCTTCAGAGAGCACGAAAAGTGGGGTGTGAGTAAACAGAATGCCTTCCAGAATCATCATATCGTTACATCAAAGGAAAAGCTCAAAGGAAATATACTCATCATTTTCTACAAGAGACTTCTCTCTCCTCTCTCTCTCTCTCTCTCTCTCCTTATTTTCTTTGGAAGACTCCCTGAAAATCATAAATTATACATGTTGAGAACTATAAGCTCATCACAAGTCTATATTGAAGTCACTATAGAGGTGTAATTTGTTTGAAAGGCAGGCAACATCCTAGCTTTCTCTCACAAACCACAGGTAACTTAAATCTCATTAGCTCATATTATGGTATCTGTCAGTTTAACATCTAACATATATACTATGTAGTAATTACTAGATTCTAAGAGCTAGCAATCTCGCAACTAAATTGGTTAACAAAAATAAATATGGTACGTGAAACAACTGTTTTACTTTTTCACAATCTATTTTCAGTTTAATGGAGGACACGTGCCTCTTACCAAGTACTACCTCTAATTTTATATACTCCCTCCTATTCTAATCAAATTTTCCATTTGATAATGCACCAAGTTAAAGAAAAAAGGACCACATCAAAGGAAAAAGTAAGGGAAAATGTGTTAATTTAATGATATTTGTGCAATTAGTTTGATACCATGAGGGCATAAGTAAGAAAAAAAGGTTATCATATAGGGCAATTAGACATTTGATGTGAATATCAACAGAGATAGAATATTTGATTCTTAGAATAGGATGGAATACTAAATATTTACGAGTAGTAGGGATACTGTAATGCCTCCTGCCTCTCATCAAGAGCAATGCAAAAACACAGAAAAGAACGTACACAAGATATATCACACAGCTTTGAGTGCCGTTTAAACTCCCACACAACTTCGAGTGTTGTGTAAACTCCTTTATTTCTGAATCCCTTATTTCCAAATACAAGACCAGACTTACAGTGATAGACAATCCCTATATATAGAACACCCCCCCCCCCCGAGGCCCCACTAACAAACATAAAGGCCCAACTAAAATACAATAAACCAAATAACAAAACTGAAAATATTAACAAAACACCTAGCTTTGGTATGTCTTGAGTATCGCCGGAGCCTTAGGTGTTACAGATACCCAACAAGGCGGAACTCATAGAATTAAGTGTTTGGCAAAAAAAAGAGAATGACTACTGGGATATTATGGGATCGAGGTGTGCCCCTAAAGCTAAAGGGTAACTTCTATCGAATGGTCATTAGACCAACACTACTATATGGATCAGAATGTTTGCTTTTAGAAAGGCTCATGGTAGGAAGATAGGAGTACCGGAAAAGTAAATGCTTCAATGGATGAGTATGCATACCCTGAAGGATAGAATTTTAAACGAAAATATGAGAAAGGGTTAACGAGTCGCAAATATCAAGGAAAAGATGAAAGAAAATCGTTAAAGATGGTTTGGACATGTGCAAAGACAAGGTATTAAGAAAGATAAAATGTTGAAAGTTGAAGGACTTAAAGAAAGAGCGAGAAAGACCGAGATAACCTGGAGGGCAGAGAGGAAAGAGAAAAGATAGATTTAGACTTACTAATTGAGAAGGTAGAAGATCGAAATAAATATAGAAGAAGAATCCATGTGGAAGACCATTTGAACTGATATGATTCATAGAGTCTTAATTTGAATCTTTTGGGGTTAATGTTATGGTTGTTGTTGCCTACTTTTCTTAATGTTCCCAAAAAAGGCATCAATACCATATCTCTCATCAACGAGAAGCAACAATGCTAAAGCCTTAATCGCAAACAAATGGGATCGGCAACAAGAAGCAAGATTTCAACTTCTATGATAGTCTATTTTCCTCGAATTTGTCTAGGAGTCAAGTGTCATGTGAGCACACAGTAGTACATCCCAAAAAATATTTTTTAGTTATGTTAGAGCGTCCAACTCGAGAGTCATGTCGACCCTAAGACATTGGGTGAGTGAGGTGTCGGAGCTTCAAAGCTAATAATCCACGATCGATGAGAAGCAAGGAAAAAAGAAGAGCAATAGCAGTATCTCATAAGGATTTGTGATAATAAAAGGGAGAAACTAACCCCCAATACTAAACACTTATCAGGAGTGAAAACATGAGTATAACTTATGATAAAGAAAGGGGCGGTGATATTCTTACTCATCAAAACCATCATCAGTGGTTCTGTATGATGTTGCCAATATTCCTGCATTGTTGATTAACAGTTGGATTGAAGGATGGAGATTCATATCTGAAAACCACTGCACCAAAGAGTTCTTTAACTTCATAATGGATGAGAAGGATGACAAGTCAACCTCAAATGTTTCTAGCTGAGCATTTTCATTCAAAGTATGGATCTTTGCCTTAGTCTGTCAAGCAAATTATATTTTATTGAAAAGGTGAAAAAGGCTCGAGCAAAAGTTCGTCAAAAGAGACAATTAACCTATATGTCCAATAAGCTAACCTTAGACAGAAGATGAGCTGATCTTCCAACTGCAAATATGAAGTAAGCCATGCATCAAAAAAACAGTTTGAGACTAGGGATGGCAAAGAGTTGGATCTGGACCGAGTCCTAGTGGATCCAGATGCATATCTGAACCAGATCCAAAGTCGGATCCGCAGGTCCAAAATTTTAAGATATGAATCACGTTTAATTTACTATTTACTAGTCTAGTGACACAGAACAATCAAATAATTATTTGACATATGTGACACATGAAACTATTTACTAGTTTAGTCGCACAAAAAAATCAAATAATTAATTGCCATTTGTGGCACACGAAAAATTAGAGTGGGAATTGATCAACTCTTGGGTTCAAGGAATCTAAAGTAGCCAACACTTGGTTGGTGCGTTTTTAAGTGACTTTATGCATTCTTCAATGCCAGAAATTATAAACATATTCTTTCAAACAAAATTCCCCACATTTTATCTCAAACAATGCTTAGATGAAGCAGGTATGCAACTTCATGAAATGAAACGCATAGAACTATTCATATAAAAGCAAGTATTTTGGTAATGAGATCAAGATAAAGTACACAATAACAACTCTTACATTAACACTAAAAAAATACAAAGGTGAAGTCTAAAATGAGAGAACAGAACCAAGAGTAGAAGGGAAGTAACAAGAATAGATACCTAGGATTACAAAGAAGCCCTCTTCTAACAGTGCTTTGGCAGCTGCTGCTCCAAGCCCTGATGTTGCCTAGTAACAAAGATACCCACAATAAGAGGCATAAGGAAATGCAATATTTGTTGCAACAACACATCAAGAAGGACATTAACAGATAAAGGAGAACGATTACTCCAGTGATGATGCAGATGGGTCTATTGGAAGCAGAGATTGGTGCTACTCGCTGCCTTGGAAAGTTTCTATACTTGTGACCCCATACACGCAGAGCAAAGATCCGCAAATGAGAAATTACAAGAGATAGAGTCCACAACAAACTCATTCTCCAAAATTCTATGCAGCAGATGAACTTCACAGCTCGGTATATCTCCTTCACCATCATTCCTTAACACTATAATGAAGTGAAAAAATAAAAGGATTATCAGAAAACAAAAGATGACAAAACCACAAATAACGAAACCCTTAAAATTAATGGGCATATTGAAACGATAAATGAGAAAAAACTAGAAAATTCTGCCAGTTAAGACCTATTATCAAGTTAGATAGCTAAGTTAGTTAATTAAACCATGGACAAATAACATCGACTTTGACGCTTAAATATGAAACCCTAAATTTAGAAATTTACCACCAATTAAACCAAAAACAGTAAATTGATTAACAAATAGGTTTGAGCCTTTGAGGTTTTATATAATCATCAATCATGAATGAACAAAGTCAACAAACAATGTTTAACAATTAACATTCAAAGAAATGAAAAATTTATAACAAATTAACAATTGAAATTAAAACTTTTAGGAAAAGGAAGAAAAAGAAAAAATAGTATATACTTGGTGGTGGTGGGCAGTGGCTGCCGGCTGGCGGATGAGCTTGAATAGATGAGTCTGGGTTGATCGGCTGGAAATTGGAATGGAGGTTAGACAAAGAACAGACTATGGGGAGAACTAGAGAAGCGAATGAGGAACAGAATATTTCACTATAAAAAAAGTGGTATGTAGCTTGTTATGGGTATTACACTGGTATCAGAGCGGTTCTTTTCTGAGACAGCGATGGAAAATCCGAATGCACAAGGGAGGATGGAATTGTTGGAACAAGAAGTGGCAAAGATCAGGGAGTTTGTTATGGGTTCTGGTCGGGATAATTTGGCTACTGTTGTAAAACAAATCGCCAAGAAGCAGGACAAGACAGAGCGAATTTTGGCGACATTAATGAAGGGGCAAGCAAAATTAATTGAAATGGGAACACACACGGATAATAATCAAAGAAGAGGGGCGACACAGAGCAGGAACATGGACCAAGACTGGCATAGTTTCGAGTGGGTTTGTCGAAAAGAAAGTGGCCAGCAACAATCTCAGGGAGAGGAATAATCACAAAGCGGTCAAAATGGAAATCAAGAAAACTAGACTTACCTCCTTTTAATGGGTTTGAACCGGATGAATGGATCTTGAAAACGGAGACATTTTTCATTTTATCAGTTAAGTGAGAAAAAAAAGGTGGAAGCGTCTATGGTAAGTTTCGAAGGGGAAGCTATGATGTGGTATCGATGGCTGAAACAGCAAGTACCGATGAGGCGATGGGACGATTTGAAGGGGATAATACTAGAGCATTTTTAGACCATCTGATAAAGGAGATCTTTATAAGCAATGGATGTCAGTAGAACAAACGGGTACAGTGGCGGATTACCGGAGAGAATTTGTGACTCGGTTGACTTACCTGGATCCGGTTGAAGAGGGGGTGATGCTGGGAGCATTCTTGAGAGGCTTGCATCCTGACATTAAAGCTGAGTTGAAAATCTTGGGTCCAACAACTCTTGAACAAGCTATGACCTGTTCGTGGTTAGGAAGAAGACACGTGTGTGCAGAATTACCCATATGCCCCTCATAAAAATCAGACCGCAATAAAGTACCAAAATAACCCTCTAGCCCCAACTCAGAATTACCCAAATTTTCCCAATGTTACACATTCGACTTCCAGGAATTCGAATTCCCAATTTGGGAACCCTAATTTTTCGAATGTCCAATTTGTGAACCCTAATTTTGCAAATTCCATTACAGTGTGATGAAAAATGGTCTCTTAACCATGTGTGTAGTAAAAAGGAGATTAGTGTTTTAATTGGCGTGGAGGCTGATGAAGAATTAGGAGGCGCTCATTTACACATTGAGGAGGTTGTGGAGGAAGAGGAGGCTGATGAAATAAATATTTCTTTAAATTCTGTGGTAGGGATTACAAACCCAAAAACCATGAAATTGTTGGGTAAGGTTGGAGGACATGAATTGATTGTAATGATCGATCCCGGGGCAACAATAATTTCATTTCCAATTGTGCAGTTCAATTATTGGGAATTCAGTGTGAAAATTGTGAAAATTTCGGTGTGTTACTCGGCAATGGAGAAATTGTGAGCAAGGAAGTTTGTCGAAATGTTGAAATTCAGATTCAGGGACTGTTTGTAGTCCAGGGTTTTCTTGAATTTGAGGGTAACTGACTTAATTTTGGGGGTCCAGTGGTTAGAAACATTAGGTCCGGTAACGACCAACTGAAAAACACAGATTATGAATTTTGTGTGGAAGGGGCAGAAAGTGATGTTGATTGGAGACCCATCTTTGAAGCGTTCCAAAATTTCTTTGAAAGATATGATATGAGAGTTATGCAAGGAGGGTAGAGGCATTTCAGTGGATTCAACGGCATTGAAAATTGTATTAATAAGGCAACCGTTCCAGCAGAACTGCAAGATTTATTTGATTCTTATATGGATCTTTTTCTTCCGAAATCACAATTACCGCCACAAAGAACCCATGATCACGCCATCACCCTGAAAGAGGGCACCGATCCCATAAATGTACGTCCATACCGGTACCCCCATAGTCAAAAGAACGAGATAGAAGATTGGTTCAAGACATGTTAAAGGCAGGAATCATACAACCCTCCGTTAACCTTTTTCGAGTACCGTCATCTTGGTTAAGAAGAAGGATGGATCTTGGAGATTTTGACTCGATTATAGAAGAGTTACTTGATGAGCTCCATTGGGCAACAGTGTTCACCATGTTGGATCTCAAGTCAGGGTATCATCAGATTAGGATAAAGACACAAGACGTACACAAAATAGCTTCAAGGACACACGAAGGACATTATGAGTTCCTTGTCATGCCACTCGAGTTGACAAACGCTCCATCTACGTTTCAGGCGTTAATGAATGAGATATTTCGGCCATATCTCCGAAAGTTTGTTTTGGTGTTTTTTGACGACATTCTCATTTATAGCAAAGGGGCCACCAAACATAAAGCTCATGTGGAAAAAGTTTTTCAATGCCTTCGACGACATGAATTGGTTGTTAATGGGGAAAGTGTGAATTTGCGGTATCCACAATTGCTTATTTGGGTCACATAATTTCGGCATCCGGGGTCTCAGTGGATGAAGAGAAAATCGTAGCAATGAAGACTTGGCCATCACCAAAGAACATTATAGAGTTGAGGGGGTTTTTAGGGCTTACTGGTTACTATCGGAGATTCGTTAAAGGATATGCACAACTGACTAGAGTTCTTACAAATCAACTCAAGAAAGATTCGTTCTCATGGAATGAGGAAGCCGAGCTCGTTTTTTAGCACCTCAAAACTATCATGACCAAGGTGCCCGTTTTGGCTATGCCTAACTTTTAGAAAACGTTCGTGGTAGAGACAGATGCACCACAATACGGTTTAGGGGCTGTTTTAATGCAAGAAAAACACCCCATTGCATACTATAGTAAGACTCTGGGAAAAGGGGCTAGCACTAAACCCATTTACGAGAAAGAACTTATGGCTATTGTGTTCGCTGTGTTGAAATGGAAGCATTATTTGCTCCGCAAACGGTTCATTGTGAAAACTGATCAATGCAGTTTAAAACATTTTTGGCGCAACGAGAGGTCAATGGTGGATACCAAAAATGGATGATTAAACTATTGGGGTTTGATTTTGCAATCGAGTACAATCCGGGGCGAAGCAACCTTGTGGCAGATGCTCTCTCGAGGGTCCTTCAAGAAGTCATGGAGTTGGGTACATTCTTGAGTTCCAATGGCATAGATTGGGATTTATTGCAAGAAGAAGTCAATAGAGGTGCTGCTCTAGTTCGGGTTCGCGAACCAGTTATGAAAGGTGAGTAGGTTCCCACTGGTTTCACTATTGATAATGGCAGGCTATTCTACAAAGGCAGATATGTGTTGGCCGGTCCCCTCCTTTTATTCCCGTCTTACTTCGAGAATATCATGACTCTCCTTTGGGTGGGCATGCGGGTGAATTGAAGACTTATCTCCGTGTGGCTGCTGAATGGTATTGGGAGGGTAAGCGTCGACAGATTACCAACTATATTCGCGAATGTCAGATATGTCAGAAAGCAAAAGCTTCGCATCAGAGTCCGGCCGAGTTGCTACAAAACCTTCCGATTCCATCCCAAGTTTGGGAGCACGTCACCATGGATTTCATTGAGGGGTTACCTACTTCTAAAGGGGTCGATACTATTTTGGTGGTTATTGATCGGTTGACAAAGTTTGGACATTTTGTGGCTCTTAAACATCCCTATACAGCTCTCAAAGTGGCAGCAAAATTCGTGAAGGAGGTGGTACGATTGCATGGTTTTCCAACGTCGATTGTGTCCAATAGAGACAAGGTTTTCATGAGTATTTTTTGGAGAAAGACGTTCAGATTATCGCAAACACATCTTCTAAGAAGCACGGCTTTTCATCCTCAGACAGACAGTCAATCCGAGATTGTGAACAAGATGGTGGAAACATACCAACGTTGTTTTGCCAATGAACATCCAAGGAAATGGGCAAAGTGGTTACATTGGGCAGAGTTTACTTACAACACATCTTCTCATCTTTCCATTAACATGTATCCATTCCAAGCTTTGTATGGGACGGTACCACCTCATGTAGTTCGGGTTGGGCATAAACATACAACCGTTGATTCCTTGGAGCAGTTGTTACAAGAACACGATGCTATGTTAGATGAACTACAATTCAATACGGCAAGGGCTCAACAACGAATGAAATACTATGCAGACAAGAAGCGTCGAGAAGTGTTCTTTGAAGTGGGTGATTGGGTATATATTAAGGTCCGACCCTATAGGCAGAAAACGCTGGCTAGCCGCATCAATGAAAAGTTAAGCCTACGTTATTATGGTCCTTATAAGATCCTGCAAAAGATAGGGACTGTGGCCTACAAATTGGAGCTTCCCAAAGATTGCCAAATCCACCCGGTTTTTCATGTATCACAGTTGAAGAAAGCTGAAGGGGCGGGTAACACAGTAGCTACGCCTCCTCCTTTGACGGCAGAATTTGAAAGGGTAGTGTAGCCCACTGATATTTTGCAAGTACGCCAGCAGGGATCTAAACCTAGAGAGGTGTTGGTATTATGAGAAGGCCTGGATGACTCCAAAACAACGTGGGAAGATGCTGCTAAATTCTTCACTACCTTTCCTAAAACACACCTTGAGGACAAGATGCTTAATTGGGCCAGGGGTATTGTAATACCTAAGGCTCCGGCGATACTCAAGACATACCAAAGAAGGAGCAAAAGAAGTAATTAGGTGTTTTGTTAATATTTTCAGTTGTTTTGTTATTTGGTTTATTGTATTTTAGTTGGGCCGTTATGTTTGTTAGTGGGCTCTAGTGTCTTAGGCCTCGAAGGGGGGGGGGGGGAGGGGGGGGGTTCTATATATAGGGATAGTCTATCATTGTAAGTCTTGTCTTGAATTTGGAAATAAGGAATTCAGAAATAAAGGAGTTTACACAATACTCGAAGTTGTATGGGAGTTTACACAACACTCGAAACACAGCACTCAAAGCTGTGTGATATATCTTGTGTACGTTCTTTTCTGTGTTTTTGCATTGCTCTTGGTGAGAGGCAGGAGGCATTACAGTATCCCTACTACTCGCAAATATTTAGTAGTCCATCCTATTATAAGAATCAAATATCCTATCTCCGTTGATATTCACATCAAATGTCTCATTGCCTTATATTATAACCTTTTTTTGTTGCTTATGCCCTCATGGTATCAAACTATTTGCACATTTTCCCTTACTCACATTTTCCCTTAACCAAAAAAACTAAAATTTTCACATGACTGAATTTCCAAGAAATAGTTATTTGAACTTAGCAAACCATCATTTTAACCAAAAACAAATAGCCCATCACTCAAACAAGTAAACAAAACTAAAGAACACTGAATTACATCTAAGACTTCCTCCATTTTATTTATTTTTTTTGTCAAAAAATTTTAATAAAATAACAAAAGATAAGATTATGATGTTGATAGAAGTATAAATCAAACCCCTCAATGAATTTCATGAATCCAAAACTCAAACATAACAAACAAAATTAAACTTACCCAACAAACAAAATTAAACTCACCCAACAAACACAGTTCATTAACAATTAACAAACCATACACATTGACAAATGACAAACACATTAACATTCTAAGTTTCTAACATTCTAACAAAATTCAAGAGCATAAAAATCAAGAAATAGCATAAAAAATCATAAAAATTAAGATTAAAGATTAAAACATTAAAATTCTGATTTCAATTTTCAAACATAAAAAATTAAAGAACAATTTATTGAAATAAAAATAACTTAAAACATTAAATACTGATATCAAGGGACAGCCGGACAGGGCGACAGGCGGCAAGAGGGGTTGGCGACAGGTGGCAGCGGTGGCTGGGATCGGGGCGGCGGCAGCGGCTGGTTGGGTAAGTTGTAGGTTTTAGGGTTTTATTTTTAGGAGAGAGGAGAGATAATGGGTAAGAATTAAAAAATTTGATTTCTAAATTTGAACTTTGCACGCAGATTTCGCCATTCTTTCTCGGCCAGTTTCAGATTTTTTTA
>NC_080049.1:5000-12500 GCF_026212465.1 Amaranthus tricolor | reverse complement strand
TTTTCGATTACTTTAGCACGCACACAACTCATTCAATACAAGTCAAAATCATTAACTAAACACAACATGAGTCTTTTCACCAGTTTAAAAGTAAAAGCATGTATGAATCGTTCCTTTTCATCAACTAATTTTGAGTATATCGGTTCGCATTACCCAAAAATAACTAATCACAACTAAGCCTTACAATTTTAATATAACACTTATTCAAAGATAAGGCAAATCTTAGAGTTATCGAATCGCGATATCATTTGTTACCTTCTCCAAAGCTAGAAAGAACTATAATCAAAACAACACGAAAAGTAACTTTAGCAACCATCGACGATAAGTTGACATTGTACTCTTGGCTTACTAAATTATGCATTAAGACTTCAATAACAACCTAATCAGAGTACTTGTAATTCGCAACAATCAAACCACACAATTAGCAACTATTATTCCCAATTTAACAACCACACCACTCCTATATTCAACTCTAATCATAACCATTACCAACTAAATCTATCACAACAATATTTAACCAAACTAAGTTTTAAAACAACTTGTAAGGTTATCCAATCAATCGTCACACCACCAAAATATAGCATAGAACACACATCATTTAATTTCATCTCTAACTCCAAACCCTAATCATTTCATGTTCAAAGATAACACTTTCAACCATTATCCATATCAAAAATCAATAAAACGAATACACCACCAAAATGTGACATGAAAGCCCACACCATTACTAATTTCAAAGATAACACCTTTAATTATTACTCATAGTAAGATTAAAAGAAACTATCACACAATCAACACACAACCCATAATTTCTAATCACACTTCAAACCCTAAAATCATATGTTCAATTCATCAATCAAACTCTTACCACAAAAAGATTCAATGAATTTAACACAAAACCAACATCAAACTCAATACACTTAATAAAGCTCCAAATAAAAACAAGAAAATTAATTAGAGAAAAGAGAAGAGATGGCTTACAATGGGGGAATTAGTAAAGGGGTGGAAGACATGTAAATGATGTGGTGGTGGTGCGTGAGCGTGGCGGTGAAGGCTGCACAACCAGCCGTGCCAGCCGCTGCTGCTGGTAGCTGTTTGAGTGCAGCTTAGTTGTTGCTAACTGGGAGAAGGGAGACACAGCCTACTGCTAGTGTCTGGGCTGCTGCTTGCTGCTCGTGGGAGGAGGGAGACACGGCCTGGTGGTGCTCGTGGGAGGAGGGAGACACGGCCTGGTGGTGCTCGTGGTGCTCGTGGGCGGCTGATTGGGGCCAGCTGCTGGCGACACAACAAGGGGAAAGGGAGAAGAGAGAGAGAGAGGGAAGGAGGGAGATGGTGAGGCGTGTGCTGTTGAGGGCATGGGTATCTCACTAACACCCTAATCCTTTTTTTTTATTTACTTATTTATTCATTCACTTTCTTGAAGGCTCAACTAAGAAACTTATCTTTGTGTGCTCCCACATTTTAATAAAATAATAATTTGATTCGAACCTTTTTATTTAAAAATTGTAATTGTATTTTTAATATAAATATATAATTCATATATGAAAGGATTTATTAAAATTACTTCTAAATTAATTTAATATAATTATAAAATCCCCAAAAGTTATTAAAATACTAATTAATCACGTCAGAAAATCTTGGGTTGTTACAAAATACCTTAAAGCATTAAATACTGATATCAAAGGACAGCCGGACAGAGCGGCAGGCGGCAAAAGGGGTTGGCGGCAGGTGGCAACGGTGGCTGGGATAGGGGGCGGCGGCGACAGCTGGTTGGGTAAGTTGTAGGTTTTAGGGTTTTATTTTTAGGAGAGAGGAGAGATAATGGGTAAGAATTATAAAATTTGATTTCTAAATTTGAACTTTACACGCAGATTTCGCCATTTTTTCTCAGCCAGTTTTAGATTTTTTTTAAAAAATAATAATAATAATTTTCCCGGGGCACGTGCCAGAGTGCCCCAACATAGGTCCGCCAGGGGCACGGCCAGAGACGACTGGATCAGCCGAGCAGGCAACTGGAGCAGGCAGCTGCAGGAAGAACTATTAAACCCCAAAGAAGTACTCCCTGTCTCCCTTCGTTGCTAAATGTGTTCATGGCGGTTTAAAAGGATTGAATTCATCCAATCAAGTAACTAGTGGAAATATGTATTTAATTGTAAGTTAATTATAGGAGAACCATAAAAATAAAATTTAAAAAAATAAAGAAAGACGACTTTTTATAGGTTAAATAAATCTTTTACATTGGTTTTAATTATGTTGAAATACACAAAGATGGTCGAATGCAACAAGAGGGGGGGTGAATTGTTGTGTATCTAGCTTTCATCCGTTTTTCTTCTAATTTGCGGAATTTTAACAAACAAAATAAAACTTAAACTTAAAAAGCAAAAGATAAAAAGGAGATAAAGATTTTACGTGGAAACCTTCTTGGCCTAATAAGAAGGAAAACCACGACTCCCCAGATTTCAAAATTCTCACTATGTTTTAGGCAATCAAATACAATTACATAAAACAGTTTGCTTCACTTGAAGCTTCTCTACTCTAGGCCTAATTCTCTTTCTCTACTTTCTCCTTCTCTTTCTCTTCTCACGTTTCACTTCTCTATTCTCTTAGACTTCTCATAAGTCTAATTACAACAAAACACTCAATAACCCTTACAAGGCCAATTCTTAAGAGATTAAAAATTAAGATAATTACTTAAGAAAAATATAATAAATTAATTGGCATTTAAAAACAGAAAATATTTTTCTTAAATGATCTCCCTTTAATGGACACTCTTGGATCGCCATCGGTTTGAGCAAAGTTCCTTCTATTTATAGTGGGAACAGACAGCAGTTACCTTAGACACACCTCCCACTATCATCCACGTTCTCAAAACAAAAGGATAGTGGAATTGCCAAAAAATAAATGACCGGCTGTCATTTGCTCAGAGAGAAAATCAGTTTCCTTAAGCTAAAAATAGCATAGGAGTTAAAAACATAAGATCCTAAAAAATAGGAGATCTTAATCTTAAAAGAAAAAGTCTTAGGCTATTTTTAGATAACCTAAAAATAGTTTTGCCAACCAATTTATTAATTAATTAAGCAATTAAATTAATTCTTAACCGTTACATCAACTTAAAAACAGAAAATAATTAATTCGCAATTTTTCAGCCGATGTTTTTCTCCAGACCTGCTACGTACGAACAGCGTACTGTCTCCAGCTTCAACTTCTGTTAGTCTGTTCATTTTAGGAACAGTAGACCGTCTGTCTACCTTTAACTTCCTAAGCACTTATCTAACTTCTTGAATATTTTAAGACACGTACAACTTCCACGAACCAAGTCATAGGCTTCATCAACGATCACAACAAAATCGGATATTCACCTACAAAACAATCTCTAAAATATGTTTGTTTATTTAAAAGTGAAGTCATCATCAAAACCTTAAGAGGCAACAAATTCCCCCTTTTTGATGATGACAAACTTTATAAACAAACTTAAGTATACTAGAGTAAAACAAATGTTGAAGAGCATGTTAGAGATTAAAACAACTTTTCTTAACTTAGTAAATATAATTTACCTAGCATATCATGAACCAACTTACTCTATAAAAACATAATATCAAATATGTTTTAAAAATTTCAAAAATAATTAAACTAAAACCAAAATTGACTAAAACATAAATTATTAAGTATTTTCAAAAGAAACAAAGAAACAACCAAAGAAACAACTTTAAAACAATTAATCAAAACAATTAATCAAAATATCCATAAGAACTTAATATCAATACAGATGATCAAATTTTAAGCTAACATAAACACAGCACACACAGCACATTAACTTCCATAAAAAACAATATAAATCAATCAAGATATGTACTGTGTATTCACAGCTCTCCTTAAGTTTATGCATAATCTTCCCCCTTTTGGCATCAATCAAAAAGAATATGGGGTTATCAAACCTCAGCACAAACCATATAGATTTGTCAGTGATGAAAGCAAGAAACAATAATAAAAGTAAGCACCATAAAAAGCAATCAAATCTGCATAGTGTTAGTCATCACAGACCAGAAATAAAAACAAAAGAAAGAAATGTAGCAGTTGTTCAAATACAAACTTGTACCCTAGATGGTACAAAGAAAAGTGAAATTGTTTGATTAGTGTTACAGCCAACAAATCATTAAAAAAACATGGGAAGAGGAATCAGGGAGTAGTCTCTTCTTCATCGATGAACTCAGTCTGTACTTCCACTATGTCAAGCTTAGCACCAAGACGGCTCTCCATCTGGTTAAGCTGATCAACAATTGAAGCAAGTGAGACTCGAACTTCGTCTTGAAAAGCAGTGAATTGAGACTGTAGGTCAAGGAGCTTGGAGAGAATGAGGTTTTAAGAAGCTGCAGGAAAAGAATCAGGGTTAGCACAACCATTACCTGGTGAAGACTGAGATGGTAGTGGTGTAAAGTGAATAGGTGATTGAGGTGGTGATAGATTGTGATGTGGTGGTGATGGAGTGTGATGTGGTGATGATGTGGTTGGCTTGGGAGAGGGAGGTTTATTGGATGTAGACTCAGGCATGGTCTTAAATGTGGTATCATCAACCATTGTAGCCTTACGTAAAGTGGTTTAGGGTTTAGGGTTTAGGGTTTAGGGTTTAGGGTTTAGGGTTTAGGGTTTTAGGGTTTAGGGTTTAGGGTTTAGGGTTTAGGGTTTAGGGTTTAGGGTTTAGGGTTTAGGGTTTAGGGTTTAGGGTTTAGGGTTTAGGGTTTAGGGTTTAGGGTTTAGGGTTTAGGGTTTAGGGTTTAGGGTTTAGGGTTTAGGGTTTAGGGTTTAGGGTTTAGGGTTTAGGGTTTAGGGTTTAGGGTTTAGGGTTTAGGGTTTAGGGTTTAGGGTTTAGGGTTTAGGGTTTAGGGTTTAGGGTTTAGGGTTTAGGGTTTAGGGTTTAGGGTTTAGGGTTTAGGGTTTAGGGTTTAGGGTTTAGGGTTTAGGGTTTAGGGTTTAGGGTTTAGGGTTTAGGGTTTAGGGTTTAGGGTTTAGGGTTTAGGGTTTAGGGTTTAGGGTTTAGGGTTTAGGGTTTAGGGTTTAGGGTTTAGGGTTTAGGGTTTAGGGTTTAGGGTTTAGGGTTTAGGGTTTAGGGTTTAGGGTTTAGGGTTTAGGGTTTAGGGTTTAGGGTTTAGGGTTTAGGGTTTAGGGTTTAGGGTTTAGGGTTTAGGGTTTAGGGTTTAGGGTTTAGGGTTTAGGGTTTAGGGTTTAGGGTTTAGGGTTTAGGGTTTAGGGTTTAGGGTTTAGGGTTTAGGGTTTAGGGTTTAGGGTTTAGGGTTTAGGGTTTAGGGTTTAGGGTTTAGGGTTTAGGGTTTAGGGTTTAGGGTTTAGGGTTTAGGGTTTAGGGTTTAGGGTTTAGGGTTTAGGGTTTAGGGTTTAGGGTTTAGGGTTTAGGGTTTAGGGTTTAGGGTTTAGGGTTTAGGGTTTAGGGTTTAGGGTTTAGGGTTTAGGGTTTAGGGTTTAGGGTTTAGGGTTTAGGGTTTAGGGTTTAGGGTTTAGGGTTTAGGGTTTAGGGTTTAGGGTTTAGGGTTTAGGGTTTAGGGTTTAGGGTTTAGGGTTTAGGGTTTAGGGTTTAGGGTTTAGGGTTTAGGGTTTAGGGTTTAGGGTTTAGGGTTTAGGGTTTAGGGTTTAGGGTTTAGGGTTTAGGGTTTAGGGTTTAGGGTTTAGGGTTTAGGGTTTAGGGTTTAGGGTTTAGGGTTTAGGGTTTAGGGTTTAGGGTTTAGGGTTTAGGGTTTAGGGTTTAGGGTTTAGGGTTTAGGGTTTAGGGTTTAGGGTTTAGGGTTTAGGGTTTAGGGTTTAGGGTTTAGGGTTTAGGGTTTAGGGTTTAGGGTTTAGGGTTTAGGGTTTAGGGTTTAGGGTTTAGGGTTTAGGGTTTAGGGTTTAGGGTTTAGGGTTTAGGGTTTAGGGTTTAGGGTTTAGGGTTTAGGGTTTAGGGTTTAGGGTTTAGGGTTTAGGGTTTAGGGTTTAGGGTTTAGGGTTTAGGGTTTAGGGTTTAGGGTTTAGGGTTTAGGGTTTAGGGTTTAGGGTTTAGGGTTTAGGGTTTAGGGTTTAGGGTTTAGGGTTTAGGGTTTAGGGTTTAGGGTTTAGGGTTTAGGGTTTAGGGTTTAGGGTTTAGGGTTTAGGGTTTAGGGTTTAGGGTTTAGGGTTTAGGGTTTAGGGTTTAGGGTTTAGGGTTTAGGGTTTAGGGTTTAGGGTTTAGGGTTTAGGGTTTAGGGTTTAGGGTTTAGGGTTTAGGGTTTAGGGTTTAGGGTTTAGGGTTTAGGGTTTAGGGTTTAGGGTTTAGGGTTTAGGGTTTAGGGTTTAGGGTTTAGGGTTTAGGGTTTAGGGTTTAGGGTTTAGGGTTTAGGGTTTAGGGTTTAGGGTTTAGGGTTTAGGGTTTAGGGTTTAGGGTTTAGGGTTTAGGGTTTAGGGTTTAGGGTTTAGGGTTTAGGGTTTAGGGTTTAGGGTTTAGGGTTTAGGGTTTAGGGTTTAGGGTTTAGGGTTTAGGGTTTAGGGTTTAGGGTTTAGGGTTTAGGGTTTAGGGTTTAGGGTTTAGGGTTTAGGGTTTAGGGTTTAGGGTTTAGGGTTTAGGGTTTAGGGTTTAGGGTTTAGGGTTTAGGGTTTAGGGTTTAGGGTTTAGGGTTTAGGGTTTAGGGTTTAGGGTTTAGGGTTTAGGGTTTAGGGTTTAGGGTTTAGGGTTTAGGGTTTAGGGTTTAGGGTTTAGGGTTTAGGGTTTAGGGTTTAGGGTTTAGGGTTTAGGGTTTAGGGTTTAGGGTTTAGGGTTTAGGGTTTAGGGTTTAGGGTTTAGGGTTTAGGGTTTAGGGTTTAGGGTTTAGGGTTTAGGGTTTAGGGTTTAGGGTTTAGGGTTTAGGGTTTAGGGTTTAGGGTTTAGGGTTTAGGGTTTAGGGTTTAGGGTTTAGGGTTTAGGGTTTAGGGTTTAGGGTTTAGGGTTTAGGGTTTAGGGTTTAGGGTTTAGGGTTTAGGGTTTAGGGTTTAGGGTTTAGGGTTTAGGGTTTAGGGTTTAGGGTTTAGGGTTTAGGGTTTAGGGTTTAGGGTTTAGGGTTTAGGGTTTAGGGTTTAGGGTTTAGGGTTTAGGGTTTAGGGTTTAGGGTTTAGGGTTTAGGGTTTAGGGTTTAGGGTTTAGGGTTTAGGGTTTAGGGTTTAGGGTTTAGGGTTTAGGGTTTAGGGTTTAGGGTTTAGGGTTTAGGGTTTAGGGTTTAGGGTTTAGGGTTTAGGGTTTAGGGTTTAGGGTTTAGGGTTTAGGGTTTAGGGTTTAGGGTTTAGGGTTTAGGGTTTAGGGTTTAGGGTTTAGGGTTTAGGGTTTAGGGTTTAGGGTTTAGGGTTTAGGGTTTAGGGTTTAGGGTTTAGGGTTTAGGGTTTAGGGTTTAGGGTTTAGGGTTTAGGGTTTAGGGTTTAGGGTTTAGGGTTTAGGGTTTAGGGTTTAGGGTTTAGGGTTTAGGGTTTAGGGTTTAGGGTTTAGGGTTTAGGGTTTAGGGTTTAGGGTTTAGG
>NC_080048.1:41148874-41156374 GCF_026212465.1 Amaranthus tricolor | reverse complement strand
TAAACCCTAAACCCTAAACCCTAAACCCTAAACCCTAAACCCTAAACCCTAAACCCTAAACCCTAAACCCTAAACCCTAAACCCTAAACCCTAAACCCTAAACCCTAAACCCTAAACCCTAAACCCTAAACCCTAAACCCTAAACCCTAAACCCTAAACCCTAAACCCTAAACCCTAAACCCTAAACCCTAAACCCTAAACCCTAAACCCTAAACCCTAAACCCTAAACCCTAAACCCTAAACCCTAAACCCTAAACCCTAAACCCTAAACCCTAAACCCTAAACCCTAAACCCTAAACCCTAAACCCTAAACCCTAAACCCTAAACCCTAAACCCTAAACCCTAAACCCTAAACCCTAAACCCTAAACCCTAAACCCTAAACCCTAAACCCTAAACCCTAAACCCTAAACCCTAAACCCTAAACCCTAAACCCTAAACCCTAAACCCTAAACCCTAAACCCTAAACCCTAAACCCTAAACCCTAAACCCTAAACCCTAAACCCTAAACCCTAAACCCTAAACCCTAAACCCTAAACCCTAAACCCTAAACCCTAAACCCTAAACCCTAAACCCTAAACCCTAAACCCTAAACCCTAAACCCTAAACCCTAAACCCTAAACCCTAAACCCTAAACCCTAAACCCTAAACCCTAAACCCTAAACCCTAAACCCTAAACCCTAAACCCTAAACCCTAAACCCTAAACCCTAAACCCTAAACCCTAAACCCTAAACCCTAAACCCTAAACCCTAAACCCTAAACCCTAAACCCTAAACCCTAAACCCTAAACCCTAAACCCTAAACCCTAAACCCTAAACCCTAAACCCTAAACCCTAAACCCTAAACCCTAAACCCTAAACCCTAAACCCTAAACCCTAAACCCTAAACCCTAAACCCTAAACCCTAAACCCTAAACCCTAAACCCTAAACCCTAAACCCTAAACCCTAAACCCTAAACCCTAAACCCTAAACCCTAAACCCTAAACCCTAAACCCTAAACCCTAAACCCTAAACCCTAAACCCTAAACCCTAAACCCTAAACCCTAAACCCTAAACCCTAAACCCTAAACCCTAAACCCTAAACCCTAAACCCTAAACCCTAAACCCTAAACCCTAAACCCTAAACCCTAAACCCTAAACCCTAAACCCTAAACCCTAAACCCTAAACCCTAAACCCTAAACCCTAAACCCTAAACCCTAAACCCTAAACCCTAAACCCTAAACCCTAAACCCTAAACCCTAAACCCTAAACCCTAAACCCTAAACCCTAAACCCTAAACCCTAAACCCTAAACCCTAAACCCTAAACCCTAAACCCTAAACCCTAAACCCTAAACCCTAAACCCTAAACCCTAAACCCTAAACCCTAAACCCTAAACCCTAAACCCTAAACCCTAAACCCTAAACCCTAAACCCTAAACCCTAAACCCTAAACCCTAAACCCTAAACCCTAAACCCTAAACCCTAAACCCTAAACCCTAAACCCTAAACCCTAAACCCTAAACCCTAAACCCTAAACCCTAAACCCTAAACCCTAAACCCTAAACCCTAAACCCTAAACCCTAAACCCTAAACCCTAAACCCTAAACCCTAAACCCTAAACCCTAAACCCTAAACCCTAAACCCTAAACCCTAAACCCTAAACCCTAAACCCTAAACCCTAAACCCTAAACCCTAAACCCTAAACCCTAAACCCTAAACCCTAAACCCTAAACCCTAAACCCTAAACCCTAAACCCTAAACCCTAAACCCTAAACCCTAAACCCTAAACCCTAAACCCTAAACCCTAAACCCTAAACCCTAAACCCTAAACCCTAAACCCTAAACCCTAAACCCTAAACCCTAAACCCTAAACCCTAAACCCTAAACCCTAAACCCTAAACCCTAAACCCTAAACCCTAAACCCTAAACCCTAAACCCTAAACCCTAAACCCTAAACCCTAAACCCTAAACCCTAAACCCTAAACCCTAAACCCTAAACCCTAAACCCTAAACCCTAAACCCTAAACCCTAAACCCTAAACCCTAAACCCTAAACCCTAAACCCTAAACCCTAAACCCTAAACCCTAAACCCTAAACCCTAAACCCTAAACCCTAAACCCTAAACCCTAAACCCTAAACCCTAAACCCTAAACCCTAAACCCTAAACCCTAAACCCTAAACCCTAAACCCTAAACCCTAAACCCTAAACCCTAAACCCTAAACCCTAAACCCTAAACCCTAAACCCTAAACCCTAAACCCTAAACCCTAAACCCTAAACCCTAAACCCTAAACCCTAAACCCTAAACCCTAAACCCTAAACCCTAAACCCTAAACCCTAAACCCTAAACCCTAAACCCTAAACCCTAAACCCTAAACCCTAAACCCTAAACCCTAAACCCTAAACCCTAAACCCTAAACCCTAAACCCTAAACCCTAAACCCTAAACCCTAAACCCTAAACCCTAAACCCTAAACCCTAAACCCTAAACCCTAAACCCTAAACCCTAAACCCTAAACCCTAAACCCTAAACCCTAAACCCTAAACCCTAAACCCTAAACCCTAAACCCTAAACCCTAAACCCTAAACCCTAAACCCTAAACCCTAAACCCTAAACCCTAAACCCTAAACCCTAAACCCTAAACCCTAAACCCTAAACCCTAAACCCTAAACCCTAAACCCTAAACCCTAAACCCTAAACCCTAAACCCTAAACCCTAAACCCTAAACCCTAAACCCTAAACCCTAAACCCTAAACCCTAAACCCTAAACCCTAAACCCTAAACCCTAAACCCTAAACCCTAAACCCTAAACCCTAAACCCTAAACCCTAAACCCTAAACCCTAAACCCTAAACCCTAAACCCTAAACCCTAAACCCTAAACCCTAAACCCTAAACCCTAAACCCTAAACCCTAAACCCTAAACCCTAAAC
Source organism: Amaranthus tricolor (assembly GCF_026212465.1). NCBI lineage: Eukaryota > Viridiplantae > Streptophyta > Magnoliopsida > Caryophyllales > Amaranthaceae > Amaranthus > Amaranthus tricolor. Next base: position 41,153,464 of record NC_080048.1, on the reverse strand, counting down.
CCTAAACCCTAAACCCTAAACCCTAAACCCTAAACCCTAAACCCTAAACCCTAAACCCTAAACCCTAAACCCTAAACCCTAAACCCTAAACCCTAAACCCTAAACCCTAAACCCTAAACCCTAAACCCTAAACCCTAAACCCTAAACCCTAAACCCTAAACCCTAAACCCTAAACCCTAAACCCTAAACCCTAAACCCTAAACCCTAAACCCTAAACCCTAAACCCTAAACCCTAAACCCTAAACCCTAAACCCTAAACCCTAAACCCTAAACCCTAAACCCTAAACCCTAAACCCTAAACCCTAAACCCTAAACCCTAAACCCTAAACCCTAAACCCTAAACCCTAAACCCTAAACCCTAAACCCTAAACCCTAAACCCTAAACCCTAAACCCTAAACCCTAAACCCTAAACCCTAAACCCTAAACCCTAAACCCTAAACCCTAAACCCTAAACCCTAAACCCTAAACCCTAAACCCTAAACCCTAAACCCTAAACCCTAAACCCTAAACCCTAAACCCTAAACCCTAAACCCTAAACCCTAAACCCTAAACCCTAAACCCTAAACCCTAAACCCTAAACCCTAAACCCTAAACCCTAAACCCTAAACCCTAAACCCTAAACCCTAAACCCTAAACCCTAAACCCTAAACCCTAAACCCTAAACCCTAAACCCTAAACCCTAAACCCTAAACCCTAAACCCTAAACCCTAAACCCTAAACCCTAAACCCTAAACCCTAAACCCTAAACCCTAAACCCTAAACCCTAAACCCTAAACCCTAAACCCTAAACCCTAAACCCTAAACCCTAAACCCTAAACCCTAAACCCTAAACCCTAAACCCTAAACCCTAAACCCTAAACCCTAAACCCTAAACCCTAAACCCTAAACCCTAAACCCTAAACCCTAAACCCTAAACCCTAAACCCTAAACCCTAAACCCTAAACCCTAAACCCTAAACCCTAAACCCTAAACCCTAAACCCTAAACCCTAAACCCTAAACCCTAAACCCTAAACCCTAAACCCTAAACCCTAAACCCTAAACCCTAAACCCTAAACCCTAAACCCTAAACCCTAAACCCTAAACCCTAAACCCTAAACCCTAAACCCTAAACCCTAAACCCTAAACCCTAAACCCTAAACCCTAAACCCTAAACCCTAAACCCTAAACCCTAAACCCTAAACCCTAAACCCTAAACCCTAAACCCTAAACCCTAAACCCTAAACCCTAAACCCTAAACCCTAAACCCTAAACCCTAAACCCTAAACCCTAAACCCTAAACCCTAAACCCTAAACCCTAAACCCTAAACCCTAAACCCTAAACCCTAAACCCTAAACCCTAAACCCTAAACCCTAAACCCTAAACCCTAAACCCTAAACCCTAAACCCTAAACCCTAAACCCTAAACCCTAAACCCTAAACCCTAAACCCTAAACCCTAAACCCTAAACCCTAAACCCTAAACCCTAAACCCTAAACCCTAAACCCTAAACCCTAAACCCTAAACCCTAAACCCTAAACCCTAAACCCTAAACCCTAAACCCTAAACCCTAAACCCTAAACCCTAAACCCTAAACCCTAAACCCTAAACCCTAAACCCTAAACCCTAAACCCTAAACCCTAAACCCTAAACCCTAAACCCTAAACCCTAAACCCTAAACCCTAAACCCTAAACCCTAAACCCTAAACCCTAAACCCTAAACCCTAAACCCTAAACCCTAAACCCTAAACCCTAAACCCTAAACCCTAAACCCTAAACCCTAAACCCTAAACCCTAAACCCTAAACCCTAAACCCTAAACCCTAAACCCTAAACCCTAAACCCTAAACCCTAAACCCTAAACCCTAAACCCTAAACCCTAAACCCTAAACCCTAAACCCTAAACCCTAAACCCTAAACCCTAAACCCTAAACCCTAAACCCTAAACCCTAAACCCTAAACCCTAAACCCTAAACCCTAAACCCTAAACCCTAAACCCTAAACCCTAAACCCTAAACCCTAAACCCTAAACCCTAAACCCTAAACCCTAAACCCTAAACCCTAAACCCTAAACCCTAAACCCTAAACCCTAAACCCTAAACCCTAAACCCTAAACCCTAAACCCTAAACCCTAAACCCTAAACCCTAAACCCTAAACCCTAAACCCTAAACCCTAAACCCTAAACCCTAAACCCTAAACCCTAAACCCTAAACCCTAAACCCTAAACCCTAAACCCTAAACCCTAAACCCTAAACCCTAAACCCTAAACCCTAAACCCTAAACCCTAAACCCTAAACCCTAAACCCTAAACCCTAAACCCTAAACCCTAAACCCTAAACCCTAAACCCTAAACCCTAAACCCTAAACCCTAAACCCTAAACCCTAAACCCTAAACCCTAAACCCTAAACCCTAAACCCTAAACCCTAAACCCTAAACCCTAAACCCTAAACCCTAAACCCTAAACCCTAAACCCTAAACCCTAAACCCTAAACCCTAAACCCTAAACCCTAAACCCTAAACCCTAAACCCTAAACCCTAAACCCTAAACCCTAAACCCTAAACCCTAAACCCTAAACCCTAAACCCTAAACCCTAAACCCTAAACCCTAAACCCTAAACCCTAAACCCTAAACCCTAAACCCTAAACCCTAAACCCTAAACCCTAAACCCTAAACCCTAAACCCTAAACCCTAAACCCTAAACCCTAAACCCTAAACCCTAAACCCTAAACCCTAAACCCTAAACCCTAAACCCTAAACCCTAAACCCTAAACCCTAAACCCTAAACCCTAAACCCTAAACCCTAAACCCTAAACCCTAAACCCTAAACCCTAAACCCTAAACCCTAAACCCTAAACCCTAAACCCTAAACCCTAAACCCTAAACCCTAAACCCTAAACCCTAAACCCTAAACCCTAAACCCTAAACCCTAAACCCTAAACCCTAAACCCTAAACCCTAAACCCTAAACCCTAAACCCTAAACCCTAAACCCTAAACCCTAAACCCTAAACCCTAAACCCTAAACCCTAAACCCTAAACCCTAAACCCTAAACCCTAAACCCTAAACCCTAAACCCTAAACCCTAAACCCTAAACCCTAAACCCTAAACCCTAAACCCTAAACCCTAAACCCTAAACCCTAAACCCTAAACCCTAAACCCTAAACCCTAAACCCTAAACCCTAAACCCTAAACCCTAAACCCTAAACCCTAAACCCTAAACCCTAAACCCTAAACCCTAAACCCTAAACCCTAAACCCTAAACCCTAAACCCTAAACCCTAAACCCTAAACCCTAAACCCTAAACCCTAAACCCTAAACCCTAAACCCTAAACCCTAAACCCTAAACCCTAAACCCTAAACCCTAAACCCTAAACCCTAAACCCTAAACCCTAAACCCTAAACCCTAAACCCTAAACCCTAAACCCTAAACCCTAAACCCTAAACCCTAAACCCTAAACCCTAAACCCTAAACCCTAAACCCTAAACCCTAAACCCTAAACCCTAAACCCTAAACCCTAAACCCTAAACCCTAAACCCTAAACCCTAAACCCTAAACCCTAAACCCTAAACCCTAAACCCTAAACCCTAAACCCTAAACCCTAAACCCTAAACCCTAAACCCTAAACCCTAAACCCTAAACCCTAAACCCTAAACCCTAAACCCTAAACCCTAAACCCTAAACCCTAAACCCTAAACCCTAAACCCTAAACCCTAAACCCTAAACCCTAAACCCTAAACCCTAAACCCTAAACCCTAAACCCTAAACCCTAAACCCTAAACCCTAAACCCTAAACCCTAAACCCTAAACCCTAAACCCTAAACCCTAAACCCTAAACCCTAAACCCTAAACCCTAAACCCTAAACCCTAAACCCTAAACCCTAAACCCTAAACCCTAAACCCTAAACCCTAAACCCTAAACCCTAAACCCTAAACCCTAAACCCTAAACCCTAAACCCTAAACCCTAAACCCTAAACCCTAAACCCTAAACCCTAAACCCTAAACCCTAAACCCTAAACCCTAAACCCTAAACCCTAAACCCTAAACCCTAAACCCTAAACCCTAAACCCTAAACCCTAAACCCTAAACCCTAAACCCTAAACCCTAAACCCTAAACCCTAAACCCTAAACCCTAAACCCTAAACCCTAAACCCTAAACCCTAAACCCTAAACCCTAAACCCTAAACCCTAAACCCTAAACCCTAAACCCTAAACCCTAAACCCTAAACCCTAAACCCTAAACCCTAAACCCTAAACCCTAAACCCTAAACCCTAAACCCTAAACCCTAAACCCTAAACCCTAAACCCTAAACCCTAAACCCTAAACCCTAAACCCTAAACCCTAAACCCTAAACCCTAAACCCTAAACCCTAAACCCTAAACCCTAAACCCTAAACCCTAAACCCTAAACCCTAAACCCTAAACCCTAAACCCTAAACCCTAAACCCTAAACCCTAAACCCTAAACCCTAAACCCTAAACCCTAAACCCTAAACCCTAAACCCTAAACCCTAAACCCTAAACCCTAAACCCTAAACCCTAAACCCTAAACCCTAAACCCTAAACCCTAAACCCTAAACCCTAAACCCTAAACCCTAAACCCTAAACCCTAA
>NC_080048.1:41116374-41146374 GCF_026212465.1 Amaranthus tricolor | reverse complement strand
GGTTTGTATAAAAAGACATACAAATGGGTTTTTTTGAGCTTATTTTTGTGGCCTTCATAATGTATTTTATAGTAATCTATGACACGTGGTGAATCTATGAGGATTCCTATATTGCGTTTTCAAATTGTCAAAAAATTTTGAAACACCCCAAAAGTGTGAGTTATAGACTTTAAAATAAGTTTACATGACCTATCTCAGACTCCAGCTCAGATTTGTTGAAAAAGTTTCCCACACTCTTTACATGTTCCACATGATTTTTAGGTGTTAAAATCACCTTACTCTAGCAAAGTTGCTCACATATACAATATAGTTTTTCTACCAAGAAAACAAAGGCCATCATTGAGCTCATTATGTGGCCTTCTGGTTGCTTTTATACTTCTTTAAGGTATGAGGTTTCCTAATTAGGATTCCTATATTACATTCTCAAACAATCATAAAAATTTTACGAAACATCACGAAAGCATAAGAAAAAGTTTATAACTAATTAAATAGGATATCCTAGACCCATCTCGGGCCCTAAAATTGCCCTAAACATTTCTCATACTCTTTGTAAGTCATAGCAAGATATTTAAGGTGATATCGTCTTACTTTAGCCAAAATGCTCATATATACAATAAGATGCACTTACCAAAACATACAAAGAGGCCCTTTTAGTTAATTATGTGGCTTTTTTGGTGTGATTTGTAGTTTCCTAAGGAAATAGAGAGAAATTAAGAGGAGAAACAAGTCAAAAATGGAAAAAAAAAAAAAAAATTCTACATTGTCATGTAATTTAGTTATAGCGAATAAAGAAAAATATTTTTATCTTTTTCTCAAATTACACATTTTAGGGGAAAAAATTTATAGCAATAGTGAACAAAACTTTACTTGACTTTTTGACTAAATATAAAGATTTAAATTTTCTCAAGCTTATTTTGGGGATTTTTGTAAAGAAAAGACTCTTATTCATTTCAAATTTTCTCCAAACTCTCTATAGGGCATATGTTGACCTAATGAGAATTCCCTTACAGCATTTTTCCACAATCATAAAACATTTAATAATACCCTAAAGCGTGAGTTATATAGCTGGATTGGGGTGCTCGATACTTATCTCGGGCACCGACTCAGAATTCTACAAAACTTTTTTCACGGTCTTTATAGTTCATATATTATGATATTTAGCATGATAAAAGTTCCTTGTTATAGCCAAATTGCTCACACGTACAATAAGGTTTAAAATCCAAGACATATAAAAGAGTTTTTTTGTGTTTATTTTGTGGCCTTCATAATGTATTTTACAGTTTTCTACGACACGTGGTGAAACCAATAAAGATTCCTTTATTACATTTTTAAATTGTCAAAAAAACGAAACACCCCAAAAGCGTGAGTTATCCTTAAAATGGGTAAACATAACCTCTCTAAGGGCCTCGACTCAAATTTGTCCAAAAATTTTTCCCACATTCTTTATATCTCCTACAGGATATTTAGGTGATAATATCACCTTACTCTAGCAAGGTTGTTCACATATACAATAAGGTATTTCAACCAAGACAAAAAAGGCCATCATTGAGCTCATTATGTGGCCATCTGGTTGCAATTATACTTCTTTAAGGAACGAGGTTTTCCAATCAATATTCCTATATTATATTCTCCAACATTCATAAAATTTTTACGAAACATCATGAAAGTATTAGACATGAGTTTATAGCCTTTGAAATAGGGTATTCAAGACCTATCTCGGTTCTTAACCCAAAATTGCCAAAAACATTTATCATACTCTTTGTAGGTCATATCAGCATATTTGAGGTGATACCATCTTACTCTAGCCATAATGCTCAAAAATGCAATAAGATGCATCTACCAAAACATACAAAGAGGCTCTTTCAGCTCATTATGTGTCTTTCTTGGTGTGATTTGTAGTTTCTTAAGGTACTTGGTGACCCAATGTGAAAACGATGCTATATTAGAGTTCGAACAATGTGTTTCAAACTCCATTATTGCCACGGTCGAATGTATAAGGTCTTGTGAAAAACAAAATACGCTATCAATGATATTGATGTTTGCAGGAGAAAATAATGCAATAAAAACGACACAAAAGAATTAACGAGGTTCACCCAACTTAGGCTACGTCCTCGGTGTGTAGAATCTCTTATATTATCAAAGGAGTTAAAAAAACTCTCAAAAAAATATGGAGAATTACAATTGAGAAGAGATTAGGCTAGTGTTTGACTTAGGGTGTATTTTGTGGATAGTTTAGAATGGCATATGAGACTTCTATTTATAGGAAAAAACACACTTAGCAACATTCAATACATTAATGCTAAGAATAAATGTCAATGAAACAGCTCCAAGAACTTGAAGAGTCAAAAACAACATCCTAGGAACGTCAGATGGTCTGCTCGACCAAAGTAGAGGCTCGCTCGGTCGAGCGGGCTACAAGAAGCAACTAGATACATTTTGTTTGCTTGCTTGACCCACCCTAGAGCTCGCTCAGTCGAGCTGCCTTCAGTTAGCATTTTGACAGCTTTGCTCGACCCAACATAGTAAAGCATCTCTTCCACTTCTTCATTAAGACTCATAACTCCCATGTTTAAGTCACTTTATCTACACGCTATTTATGTTATGCATTGATCATCAACTTAATCACCACATTAAGTCACACTTAATCACCCATTAAACCTCTCATGAGATACCATTTCTATGTGCATGACTGGATTGTGCACTCAAGTCACCATTAACCAATAAATTTTCCTATATTGCATTTTGACATTCTAGGATACTAATGACCTATTTTTGGCTTCAAATCAGAGTTCTACAAAAATTTTCTAACAATCTTTATAGATTGTATAAGGATGTCTAGGATGATAAAATCGCCTTACTCTAGCCAAATACCAAAACATACGTACAATAATTGTGTAACATGTCTGGTTGGCACAAATGCATTCTCTAATTCCTATAACTGATGTTTATGTAAAATAGTTATGTTCTTGTTGTTCAAGGGGTTGTATTGATTTTGTGAAGCTGATAATAGTTGAGTACTGCTACCATAAAAAATTACATCTATTATATGTTGTATACAGATGAACAATCACAACCCAATAACTGTGGAGACACTAGTTATGGAGACACTAGTTAAGCATTAGATTATTTGATAGTTAATCTATTTTAAATACTTAAGCAAATAATGATCTTTTGTAGGTACAAGTTGAGATTCATTCCAATTCCATCCAAATAATAAGGAAAAAAGACACCAATTAAATCAATGATATTAAAGAAATTTGAGATCCCCAAAACAAGTAAATAACTATTAACTCTATAAGTTGATCAACAAACAAAATACAGATTTACATGTAGGCTGATCACTATACAGCTTCAAAATAAATGGCCAGAATTCTCTCTCAAGCTACACTGCAGAAAAAAAAGAAGACTTAAAAGTCCTAGATACATCTAAGCAAGCAACATCTGTACAAGATAATAACCTCAAGACTCTCAGCCCCCCACCCTTTTGCGGGTGAGTGCTTGCGCCCCTCTCCCTTATGGTGTAGTGTCAAAAATGGAGGGAGTATTCGGGTAAATTTGATAAAATCTAAAACTGAAAGCTGCAGACCTGAATTAGGACGATAATAGATTGACACCTTGCTCAGGTCAGAATTCAACTCACTCATCATCATCTTACTCATGTTTGGTCTCCAGGTCATTTACTGCCTGCTTCACAGCATGGATAATCATTTTCCTTACCTATATCAGAAAGAGACTCATAATATCTTTTCTCACGTTTACAAAAAAATAGGGAACTGCAAGAACATTACTAAAAGATAAGTCTGATCTTATATAAAAAAAAGAAAAAAAATAAGCTATTAACTGCAAATAAAATACCTCTAACTTATCTTCCTTTGCCCTATGATTTTGAGGCAGATGACGAAGTTCCCCAGTCAGACGAATACACTCGTGAACATTCTCGGGAGAGACGAAATCCAGTGCAACCTTTATGCATGACTGGTAACAGTAACAGACATTGGTCAGTTAATACCAAGTGCATCAAGGGACCAAGCCAATCAAGTCAAGCTCAGTACTCCATGACATTTTATTGCTTTATCTTTAATGGCGAACCAAAATTCATTATGCCCACCCCACTTGTTAACTACATCTTGCTATCTGTTACTAGTCTCCAATTTCCATTTTACATCCAATTTTGGCCAGCTCCTAGTGTTTTGCTGATGAGGGCCAAAGCCAGTGAAAAATATAATTAAGGAGGGAATGATAACAAATAGTCTCGCATTGAATGAAAGGAGGGGAGTCAATAGCTGCGATATACTCGCACTGAGCCAAACATCCAAGAATGTTTCTAAGGAACAATGAGCCCGCAAGCATTTAAAACCGAAATTTAATGTTTGGCTCACAAAAAATGGATATCGTACCTTCAAATTTCTAACTTGATGAGGACAGCCAGCAGGAATGAAGACTGCTTCTCCAAGCTTCTGATGAAATGTCCATGGCTCAATACCTAAAAGGAAGCATAAAACATGACACAGAAAGCAGGTTAAACAAAAATGATTGAGGAGCGAGACAGAGAAAATGACATGGTGGAAAGCCACATGCAAATATTGCAAACCAACCAAATTCTTCCTTCAACTTCCTTTTATGCTCCTGAGTTAAGTAGAATGTCTGATCATGAATAGGGTAAATAGCCTGTTTATTCAAATAAATAAAATAAAATAAAATAAAATAAAATAAAGAGGAAGCTTAAGAAGAAATCAAGAAGTTCAGGAAAGACTAAACAACATTGTTAAGGACTAGTGGCATTAAAAATGCAAGTTCAAACCCATATATTTTTTGGTCCTTAAGACATGCACATCTTGAAAACAGTCACCAACAACCATAGTTTAATTATTTACTTAATAAACATAGTGATTTCATTATTTGTTTTATCATTTTCCCCATTAAATGTGGTTGTGGGTGCGTTTTCCAAAATGGTTGAGGAAAACGGCTATAATGGAGTGATAAAAGGAAACGCAGTCAACACAGTGTGAATTTTAGAAATAAAAAGCATTACATAAGGGAGTTTTGAGCTTATAGTTTTATTTTTTTCAATGAACTACTGTTATGATACAATAATATGCCCATAGGTATTATAAATGCACTTATGAGTTACTTTTAGTGGATAATTAATTGACTTAACGATCAAAATTATAAATAACTAGAATTTAAGTGATATGTAATAATTGAACTTAACGGTGAAATATCGAACTTTACACGTTACATAATGGTCAACGCAGCCGTTATATAATAAGATTTAACATCGCGACAACTCTCAAACAATTTAGATAACAGTTGTTACATAATGTAAGGGTGAATTTTTATTCCATGTTGCGGGATGTATTGAAAATTTTTATGGCAATAAAGAATGCAATAAAGAAATCTTCATTGGGTCATCACGTGCCCTAGAAAACTATAAATGGTACCAAGAAGGCTAAATAATGAGCTTAAAAAGCCTCTGTATGTTGTTATAGACAAACCCTATTGTAATAATGAGCAATTTGGCTAGAGTAAAGAGAATTCAAAACCTCATATATCCTGATTAGACATAAACATAATACAGGAAACATTTTGAGAAATTGTGAGTGGGGCCCACAATAAGTCCCGAGTATCATAATTGAAGGCTATATATTCACACTTTCGATCAGTTTGAAAACTTTTTAGGGCAATGAGAAGGCAAAATAGGAAGCCTCATGAACTACCACATGCCTTAAACAACTATAACTGGCACCAAGAATGACACATAGTGTGCTCAGAGAGCCCCTATTGTGTTGTCATGGTAGACACACCTTATTGTAAGGAGGTTTTATCGCCCCAAAAGTCTTAATAAGACCTAAAACGAGTGAGGAAACAATTTTGGAGAATTTTGAGTTGGGGCCTGAGAAAGTCCTGAGTACCCCATTCCAAAGGCTAACAAGGTGCTTCAAAAAAATTTTATGACGGTGAGAGAATGCGATATAAGAATCCTTATTGGGCCACCACGTGCAACTATAAATGCCAACAAAAGGGCCAGAAGCTAAGCACAAAGAGCCTCTTTTTAAGTCTTGGTAGACACACCTTATTGTGCAGTTTTGCAATAGAGATGCAAATAGGACCTATAAAGAGTGAGGGGCAAGGTTTTGGTGACTTTTGAGTCGAGGCTCGAGATAGGTCCCAAGTACTCAATTTCAAAGGCTATATATTTCACCCTTTCATGGAGTTTAATAACTTTTATGGCAATGTTAAAATGCAATATAAGGATCCTCTTTGGATTACCACGTACTTAAAAAACTATAAATGACACCAAGAAGGCCATACTATAAGCTCAAAGAGTCCCTTTGTATGTTTTAGTAGGCAAACCTTATTGTATGTATAAGCAATTAGGCTAGAGTTATGAGGTTTAGTCACCTAAATATCTTGGAAGGACCTATAAAGAGCGAGGGAAAAGGTTTGGAGAAGAGTCGAGGACCGAGATATAACCTAAGCTTAATTCATTTAATATTATCCTATTTTTCGTAGTGAATACAAAATAATCAACTCACCAAGTGAAAGTTTAAAGCTAAAGTGTACTCCATGTCAAAAATCCTAAAATGAAAAACAGAAATCCTAGAGGGATAGTGAATTAAAATATCATGCCAGGGTTGTGATATTCAACCAATTTAAGAGCATTTTGAGCCATGGCCTGAGAAAGGTCCTGAGTACCCCATTTCAAAGGCTATAATTCACGTTATTGTGTTTTTCCCAATGTGGTGTCACTTCGGGCAAATTATGCACTTAAAACGAATTAATGTTTTTCTCGAAATTTAGGCCACCAATTGCATATATATATCAAGACATGTAAGAGACAACAAAAAGAAATCTCGATGCTCAAAAGGTTTTGGTTTTAACTTTTAAGGAAGTGCTCCATAAGTTCATATACTTATATAAGCATAACAATTGAGAAAAAAAAAAGGAATTTAACCAACATATCACGAGGTTTGTCTAAATTACAAAAGTGAGACCTTATTGTCGGTAATACATATGGTACCTTAATTCTAAAGATATTTTCAGCGAAGCATATTTCAGTGACCGGAAAGTTTCAAGATTTATTTATAGTTTAATAATCCTATTTTAGAAATCATTAATCTAGCTAATGTAAGGACTTTTTTATGAATTATTATTTAATTTATACACTTCATGTGGGAACAACACTCAATTCAGCAAACAGTTACATGTTAAAATGTTATACTTCCATATAGAAGTTCTAGTTTACACGCATTATTTATAACTATGAATCGTATATAAGACAAGCATCATTTCTATTATGAAGGAGTAAATGATATTACCTGCTTTGATGGAGAACGACAGTAGTGCCCAAAGTCCAGATAATTTCTCTTCATATACTCTTGTAGCTTGAGAGCATCTTCTCTACGGAAGATGTCCCATAGAGCACCTTCACTATCGTTCTTCGAACCTTTCAAATTTCCAGGAGGATGAGTACCTTTGCCAAAATGGGCAGCTTGTGCAGTATGTACCAAAATATTAACCTATGAAATCCAATAAACAAAATAGCTTTAAGTATACTAGTACTTTCAAAAAACTCCCGAGCACTTTTCAGAACTATATTATGGAAACAATGCCATTAATCAATAATAGCAGTGCTAAAGATAAGTACAAAGCAAATTACAATACTAAGTTCATAACATGACCAACTCTTAAGCCCTGAGAGGCCAGTTCCTCGGAGCAATTTCAATCACAATGAAATGATGACTCAAAAGTTGGCTAAGAAACAGTCCCTAAGGAGTAAACAATGGAAAACGAACAACCTTTGTAAGTTATTTAATAAAAGCAGCAAGTGAAAAAGTGAAGGTGCCCAATTGCATCTCAAAGCATGACTTGCATCTTTTACTTGAAAACTGAATCTAACCAACTTTCAACCATCAATTTGTAATTAAGTAGTTCAGCAAGATATTGTTAAGTATTATCATCATATAATCTTTCATTTTGCAAGACATTTTTTGGAGAAATGTTCTTTATACTCTAAAATTGGAGGGGCAACTAGTGATGTGCTTAGGAAGGTTGATGTTGAGAAGAAATCGAATATGGGGTACATTCATGAAGCCATGCATAGAGCTAAGAATACTATATCTAAGAGTTTTTAAATGAAGGAGGAGCATTACAAGGTGGCCTTTAAGTACATAGATGATAGATGGAATTGTCTAATTCAGAGGCGGCACGTTGTGAAGTAATGGACCATTTGATTGCATGCATTTCAAGGTTGATTAGAGATGCAAATACTCAAGACAAGATTCCAGCCGAGTTGCAAAAGTACAAAAATGCGATGGGTCTATTTGGAACACAACTGGCCATTAGATAAAGAAAAACAAATCCCCCGTGTATAAAAAATGAAATTAGTAGAAAATCTTAATTACATTTGTTTTAACTAACATGAAAATGATAATTCTTTGTATTCTAATAGTCGAGTGGTGGTCTACTTTTGGAGCTTCAACTCCTAATATCCAAGAGTTTGTTGTAAGGGTTCTTAGTCTCACAGTAGAAATGGAAATGGGTCGAACTCGACTCGGATTAACGTTGCTCTCGATAAAACTCATATTATGTTTTTCAGTCTACCTCCACTCGGAGTCGGATTATGCATACTCCAACTTTGCTCCGACTCGGATGCTCAGACTCTCAGACCTCGGATGGAGTTCAGATTATTATCAAGTTTTATTGCTTAAATTACTAAGGATCACTGTTACCGTATCTACTTGATGTGTTTGTTTTACTAAATTATTGATTATATGATTAGTGTGTAGTTTTTTATGTTTGTCAATTCATAAAATAAGAGAAAAAAAGAAACAAATAAGAATATATGTATTTTTTGAATAATAACAAAGTTTTTAAATTATTAAATGAATTTTAAGTGTTCTTTTATAATAAAAATGGCTAAACAATATACGCAACAATTACAACTGCTTATTTTTGCAAACATCTTGAATCATTTGTTTCTACGATTCAATTCGATCTGATTCTAAGAGTTGTTTACGAGTAAAGTTAAATTCACACTTTTAACAACCTTGTCTAATCTCTCTCTTTTAATATTTAATTATGAACTCTCTCTTTTAATATTTAATTATGAAACAAAAAACATTGTGTTTAAAACTTTGATTAATACAATAAAGTAATATTAACACATAAATTATGTGAAATTGATTTAATATGAAACACAAATCGAGCTTGGACGTTTTACTTGAATGTGACATTTAATCCATGATTTAGATATCAAATTCGCAAATTTGATTTAAATAAACTTATTTTCATTTCATTTTTTATATAAAGTTGAATTTGTTCAAATTAAAAAAATGGCTTCAATTTGAATTCGAGAGTCGAGTATCGGGTCGAGTCAGAGTCGGTAAAGTCGAAGTCAGAGTAAGGTCAATGTCGGAATCGGGTCAGAGTATCAGATTTTGTATGAGGTCCAACTTCGCTCCATCTCTGAATCAGACTCGAACTATATAATCAAATTCAAAGCCGAATATTTTTTTTCGAATTCGAATCGAATTAAATTCCTCGAATCGGGTCGGATCGGGAGCGGATTTGGACTGAATTGTCATCTACGTGCTAATGGTTGTGAAAAGACTTAGGGTGCCTTTCAACATGTGAGCACTATTCTTCCTATATGATTTATTTCATACATCTTAAAATGCTTACTTTATTTACACCTTACAATATTCTTTCTAGCTTCATACGAAGATGAGAAATCTCTTGGCTCAAAGTCAATTGTCTATATAAAATATAATCATGCTTTAAGATGTCGATTCGTCAAAAATGACACTTTGGATCCAATTCTTTTGGAGGATATAGACGAAAGCAACGAGTGGTTGCATGGAAGATGATTCTGGTGGTGAAGAAAGGTATGTGCTTGGTGATGATGATTAGACATGGGAGCAAGTTGCTTGAGCTTTTGTTGCTTATGATCTGAGCTATGTTACTAGAGCTTCAAGGATGAGAGATAGAGTGAGTCCTCTAGAAAAGATAAAGCAAAAGGGATTGCTTTTGTGGATGATATTCCTAATGTTGTTTTAGTTGATGATGATGAGAAAGAAGAGGATATAAGTGACGATGAGAACTATACAAGAGATGGTGAAGAGGCTTATGAGGAAGATGATTCTAACTTCGAATCTGTAGTGTTTGTTATTTTGTTTCAGTGTGTCACAAAACATTTCAACCATCAAGAACCTTTGTTTTGCTTTCTTTACCTTTATCTTGTTTTTGTTTTTATTTCTTTTGCTAGCTCAAGACTATATTATTGACTTATTGAGTAATTGTCATATTATTTTAAGTTATTATATTATCAACTTAATAAAATGTAGATTATTTCTTTGGCATGGTCATAAGAGCGAAGAGAGTCCAAGGAGTGTTGATTAATATAAGGTGTGTTCCCCAAAGTAATTTGGAAGGTTGGGGTTAAAAAACTTGCACGGTGAAAAATTGAGATTGAAGATGACAAAGAAGCCTTATGGATGAACTGGGTGCATGGTTGTTACTTAAATAATGGAGGACATGCAGCGGTTATTCAAGATCAAGTCCTCCATTATTTATTGTATAAACAGATTATAGTGGATATAGCTGCATAGATAATTACTCTTCTTTAAGGTCCAACCTAGTTGGTTCCTTTTGCCTTATAAGAGGTCTGTATTTCTGTGTGTATATGGTTTTAGTGGGTAAATAAGAAAAAAAAATTTACCTGAAAAAGAAATTCAGATTTTGGATGATCGATTACAAGCTCTCAAAAGATCCCTTTTAGGCTTTCTCTTTCCCTCTCTCTCCATACCAGAAGACTAGAACCCTAGCAATTACAATTGTGGCCCAAGAGAGTACTTGTATTATGGTATATGAAAACATAATGAAGAGCTAGACTCACTACCATGTTGCAATATACAGCAATACATATGCACAGAATCATACATAAATAGAAAGTACTAACCCAAAAGCCCCATTTCCTGGAGTAATAGATCATCCAGATCCAGACACGCAATAGCATGCACGATGCACAGATGGGCAGCCTCCATATTCACTAACTAGTAGTTACTGATTCTCATATCGATTCTTGAAGAGGATTAAGATTTATAGTTCTTCAGTTTCGTATTGTAATGGACTATAATAATCGTTATGTAAAGTTGCAAATGATGTTTGCTTATTAATGGTCAATCGGAAATAACCTCTTATTATAGGAGTAAGGTTGTGTACTTCTAACTCCCCCAAACCTGCCCAGGTAGGATCCCCTTAGCAGCACTTGGGTGATGAGAATTTGTTATAATAGCTACTAATCCTCACTGATCCAGTTTGCATTTTGCACTGACATCTTAGCTAGTTTAATTTCAATTTTCAGTTGCCTTAGCTTATAACCCCTCTAAAAAGGTCCATCCATGGAATAAAAACTTCCCCGTTACGTTACATAACGCCCGTTATACAACGTGTTGACCATTAAGTAACGTGTAACGCCCGTTTTTTTACTGTTATATCGATATTTCACCATTACAACGTTATTTGTCTTTTCTTTAAATTTCATTAATACCCATTAACTTTAATTATTACGATCACTTAAATTATATTTCAGATGATAAACAAAATGATTAACTATTAACTAATAAGTTAATAATTATACACTAAAAGAGTCTCATATATTGCAATTATAATAGCTAGTTGCATATTATTGCATAATAATAGTAGTTCAACAGCAAAAATGCAATTATAAGTTCAAAACTCTCCTCATGTGATTTTTTTTTTCTCAAAAATCACACCGCATTGGCTGCGATTTGCGTTATTTTCTCCGTTATAACCAATTTTTGCGACACCGCGACCGTTTCTGCAAACGCATCCGCGACCACGATTTTTTTTCCATGGGTCCATCCGAACATACGCCTCTAACTTTGTGTAGAAGCATATCTATCAAGCCAAATTTTGAACTTTGACAAGCAAACTCCTAATGGCAGCAAGTTAAGGTAAAAGAAACAGCTACCAGGCAATTGCATATTTTGTTTCCATACTAATTAACAAAAGAAACATTCATGCATCCAAGGTGCAAAGCAAATAAACACAGATGAAACTAATTACCACATCAGACATATGAAGGTGAAGCTTGGTGACAGAATCTCCACAGCCCATCTCTTGAGCACGTCCATAAGCAATATAGGTCTTCAGACCTAAGTCTGACTTCAAAGATCTTAGTGGGCACTTAGTGGCTAGGTTCAGAACTCCATCCCTGGGATGTGTATACTCCTTGAATGGCAATGCTCTGATAAATTCGGCACTGTGTCGTGGTAAACGCTGCTCAAGTTTACCATCGGGTGGCCAATCTTTCAATTTCAACATAGCAGGTTGCTTAGCATCATCACATTGACCTTGTGAATAAACCTTGAAAAAATGATGACCATTGATATCAACCTACAGAAAATGAATACTCAATGTCAGTCACAAATCACACAACAGAAAGTAAACAGCTATACAATCCGAATAAAAACTTGAAAATTGCTGAAGCCATGGACAAAAAAAGCTAAAATAAACCACATTTATTCCATCAACAAATTCAACGCAAAGTGCACGAGTTCATAGAACCCACAGAAAGATGAGCTCAAAAACTTTTGGATGATTAAAGCCATATATTTAAAAAAGACCATGTATGTAACACTTTTGATGTTCGAAACTCCCTCTGTGTTCAAAATATATCCAAATATTAAACGAATACAGTAACACATTATTTATGCTTTTATAGCACTTCAAACACGTATCTTTACACTAGATATTATTGTAGTAAAAAAATATTTTAGAAATTTAGGTGCCTATGTGGCAGTGTTATAAATTAAGTAAAATATATGATAAAAAGTTAAATGGTTAAAGAAAAGTTTCTAACTTGCCAAAGATTTTATTGTTTTTTGTTTTTAAGGTTGGACTAAATAAGATTTTAACAAAATTTTGGGGACGCTAGGTACAGTGCAAAAACAAGACCGTATTGCATCACACCATTAGCCGAATTGTAAAGGTTTTTCAAAAAATTAACTTACATCACAAAGGTGATTTAAACCCGTGTTTTTGGCCACATCTAGGGGTACCAGAGGCTTTTGATCATCTTTAGGCGTTACTATACTCGCATCACTCTCGTTACCGTATCATTGTTCCGTTACACGATCATGATAGTTATCAGATCTTTGCACTATGGTGTTACACTTAAGAGTTTAAAGGTATAGTTAAATCACTTATTTTTTACATTGTTGTTTTATCGATGCATTCCAGACACATTTTTCTTTCTATTAGATCTCTTTTTATGAGGTATCTTATTTTCTCGAAAATTTTCACATGCAGGTTCAATTGCACCCTTCTCCTTCGATAATGACTCCTTGCACAATGATTTACACGGAACTTTTTTACTAGTACGCTAAACCAGTACTTTCAGTAGAGAAAGGTTTTCTTTCCGGGCAACATAATTTTGGAGGCATAACAGGAAAAAAAAAAAAAGCCAACATTTACATACTATTATGATTACTGTTAACTTATAAATTTTGGTTAAAAACATTTCAAATATATTCCTTGACGGGTTGTACACCAAAATATACATCACTTTAAGTGCGAAGTGATTAGGAATTGATGGGAGACATTAGGGAGAACAAACAATATAATTACACTCAAAAGACTATCCCAAGCCGATGGAGAGGTGTCATATCAAGTATCAACAGGGTGGTCAGATGTTTACTACATCCAGCATGTCATGTCAGCACAGAAAAGAGATACCCCAAACCTCAAATACATAGCTTTTTTCAAGAAGGATCAAGAAAGAATAAATAGAGGACAAACTTTTAACAGTAAGCACAAGACATATAATCAACAATGAAATTTATTTGAATCTGTCAGCTAAAATAAATTTGTCGTGTCTCCTGAGCTGCAAGTAGCAAAGAACTTACCTCAGACCAATCCAAGCAATCGATAGCTTTCACAATCAATAGCCTGTTCCCAATTTGACGGAAAGCACGCCACATGACCATTGGTTCCCAACTCAAACCAAGAGTAGTCTCAAGAACACTCCTCACAATGATTGGTTCCCCTCTGGTCCAATGCCACTGGAAATGTTTGAGATGTCCATGTTGAATGTTCCTTACATCGGGACAATATAAATAATTGTCTTCGGAACCTTCTCTAGAAGCACATTTCTGCATGCTGACAGCATCAGATGCACAGCATGAGCATACATTAGAAACATCGGGTGTATTCTCAAATTCCAACATGGCCATTGTGCGCTCAGCATGCTCAAGTAGATCTGAAACCCAATTATCGGACAATATAGACTTTAATTCAAGGGATGCACCACCACAACCCTCAGATCGTATACAAGGTATAACACCATTTATATCAGCTATCCAAACAGGTTTAGCCTTATTATGATCATCAAAGAGTAACTCCAAAGAATTTTTATCATATTTTTTCTTTGATGCAGCAAGAGCATCTTTGACTGCAGTAATTCTATCTGATTGAGCATTAGCGTTTTTACATTTTGTTGTTCCCTCAAGATCAGCAGACGCATTTTTGCCTTTAGATGATTTCTTTGCTTTAGCAGTAGAGGTTTTACCATGCAGATATTGAAAACCATTATCAACATTTTCTAATAACATTTCTTCAAAAAACTGCAGCCGTCCAGCACGCGCTTCCCGGCAGCAAATCAGACACAAATTATAGTTGCATTTTGAGCAACTTCGGTGAAAGTCAATGATGGAACTTCTGCAATTGTTGCTGCACAACAAATGACCAAATCATGGCCTGACCACTCCTGGTCATAAAGAGAAAACTAGATTAAATAAAGTAAGCAAAATCCTTACCAGAATACACGCTCGTTTTCACGGAATTTTGAATGTGGAAGTTTTACATCAGATACTGGTATACCTATAAGGAAAAAAATTAATTTATAACAATGGCCACCAAGTTGTCTTCATCAAGAATTTGGATGATGACGGAGTTGAAACCACAAAATGCTATCTGTAAAACCATATATGTTCTAATGGAGCTAAATGCTA
This sequence comes from Amaranthus tricolor, assembly GCF_026212465.1. NCBI lineage: Eukaryota > Viridiplantae > Streptophyta > Magnoliopsida > Caryophyllales > Amaranthaceae > Amaranthus > Amaranthus tricolor. The sequence continues at coordinate 41,131,339 of NC_080048.1, read as the reverse complement.
AGTAATACTCCAAAGGACAAACTGAAATGCAGGGTATTTGAAGGTACGACCCGTAAAAGATCATTAGTGAGAGCAAATTTAGAATGTACAAAAGATTCCATCAACTATCTATGTTCATAGCTCAGCACTATTAAGTATAAACCACAAAAGAATTTCAAAAGTCATAAGTAAATACAAAAAATCTTATAATGTTCTACCAAAAGATTATAGTTTGACAATGTACATATGAATCACAAAGTTGCAATCATTCAACCACCAAACAAATCTCGGATGGCAAAATATCAACAAATTGCTCATTAAAACTTGCACACTTTTTTTTGTGTTATGTTTGATATTATGGTCAATTGCAAAATACCTTTGTTGTCACTAACAAGGGTAAGGTTCCATCCGACCCCCAAACCCCACCCTAAGTGGGAGTCTTGCAACAAATATGCATGGTGCAAGCTTAGACATCTCTCAAGATCAGGAAGAAACCAAGGAGGGCACCACAAGCCTGCCTGATCTGCATATTTGGTGCAAGCTTAGACATCTCTAAAGATCAGGAAGAAACCAAGGAGGGCACCACAAGCCTGCCTGATCAAAGCAACACAGCCAACATACTCAAACAGGCAGCAGGACAGAAAGCAGAACAATCTGTCTGCCAGCAGACCTTGCAGGACACGTGGATCTCAGGTGTATGCACTAGAGACCTGGAAAACTTGAGGGATGGCATCTCTATACATGGACCAAGCTTCCAAGGTCCAAGAACAGCCCTGATGATACACACAGAACCCACAATCACAGCCCCAAGGTCTAGAGTCAGACAGATCAGACCTGGAAGCATACTTGGTCTTTTTCTGTTATTTTGATCTAATGTTTCTTTGTAAACGTGCATATCACATGGTATTTTTAATAAGGTAGTTAGGCCTAATTTTAGCCGTTATCTTGCCTTTACATTCCTATATATAGGGATCCTCATGGTTGTAAAAAACAATTCAGATTCATTTTTCAGTTTTTCAATCAATATAACACTTGTGTTTTTTCTTTCAAACTTTTCTGTTTGAAACAAGTGTGAGTGAAGCACTTGGGATTCTTTTGGATTGTGAGTGAAGCAAACCAGAGAATCATCACCTTCTCTAAGTGAGTGAAGCTTTGAAGAAGTGTGTGGGATATCAGCCTTGGTGAGTGAAGCCATTGCTGAGGTCTTGAAACACAGGCCCTGAAAATCAAGAACTGAGTTCTTGGGCCTGTTTTGGAGTCATTTGGGGAACAACACCATACAACCTGGTCTACTGTGATTGGTAGGTTGGTTGTGTGCAATTTTAGGATCCCAAACAACCCTAAACTTGGTGCAAGTCTCTAAATAGCACTGGGGGTAATGAAACGTTGATGTATCTAATGGATTTTTCCGATTTCTGCATATAATCATTCATGTAAGTACATTTAATGAATAAACTCCATCATCCAGCAAACGACAAATGACGGCAGCCTACAAGAGAAATGATATAATACCCTGAATTTTGGCTTCTATTTCTTTTTCTTCCCTCTGTTCCTGATTGAATTGCTTCAGACACGGCAGAATAGTCCTCAAAAGTTTTTTGGAGTGTTCAATCTTTTCTTCTTGACTAATTTTGAACTCATCATTCACCCGATTCTATTACAGGTTGCAAAACAGTGAGATTTATACAGAAGACAATACACTGGAAACAAATATCTGGCTGAATAGAAGGGAAGAAAACACACTTTGAGGGGTCCTTCATTGCGCAAACATGACTTGCAATTGCAATTCCCACGGCAGATAGGGCATGCCATAGCAATCTGCTCCTCAGTCATTCCTGGATACCTGATTCATACAGTTAACAAACATATAAAAAGATGGTACTTCCTAAGTCCTATTCAGTAACTTTAGCTTCTTGAGTGCTAAAAAGGCACCAACAAGTCAAATGTTATTAAAATTTACAATATGGTCATCCGGAAATATGAAAAGATGAATGAGCACATTAGCACATATAATTTCTGCTTCATAACAAAACTTAATGGAGTATTCTATGGTTATGAATTGAAGCATCACTCACGAAGGGAAGAGGGCAACAACGGCAATTAAGAAATTGCCAGAAGGAAAATTTTAGTTGTGTTCTTTTTTGTTATAGTAAATGGAGAGTTTTTGTAAAGAAAGTATGTTGCAAGGGAAAATGTCTCATATTTTGTATCTACAAAGAAGGGAAGAGAATGAAAAGAATCGTGCTTTGTATTTACAAAAAAAAAGTGTTTTTAATACACTATGGAGTGCTGAGCTCACTTGTATACCCATATCTGGGTACTCTGCCCACATACGTAATACATCAAAGGTGTTCTATATTATATGGAAATGATCAGCAAATTAATATTATGTTTACTTCCAAGCATACTTATTTCAATTAGCAAAAGCAAATATGGAATTACAACAATGAGCAGAACAAGCATCAACAGATACAAAGACTTACCAGGTTGTAATACAAGGAATACAAAAACGCTTCATCTTGCACTTGGTGCACTTAACGACTCTCCCCTTGTCATTCCTATGACACTGATGACATGTATTTAAGTTGATCTTAATTCCCTGAAAAAGAACACAAAAAGGGTCAAAACAGAGCAAGTAAATGAATTTTTGAAAACTATCAAAAATGAACCTGGTCATTCTTACTACTGTCTCATCAAGAATGTGATCACTAGATTTTCGTTTTTTCTTCTTCACATCAGTTTTTTCTCTTGATAAAGAAGAAACATTAGGTTGTTTCTCATGAACACTATTTTCACACACACTAGTTGTACCCTTCTCTATCCTATCTTCTTCTACAATTACATCTTCCAACTGTGCAATCACTTGCACATTATGCACACGATTCCGTCGCTTTCCCTCTACTTTCTTACTATCATACAAATCAAAGCCGCGAAGAAATGCGGCACCTTTTTCTGTAATTTTTCGACGCCTTTTCTGTGAAGTTTCAATTTCTCTCTTATCTGGGTTTTTTTCTTCCTCTTCATTTCTATTACTATTAGTCAAACTTCCTAATAGTCTAACTGAAATTACTTTCTGGGTATTTTTTCTTTTCCTCACAGGCCCATTTTCACAAACACTTGGTGTGCAATTATTCAGATCAGCTTTTTCACCTTGTTCTTCATCAGGATTCTTCCTTTCTTCTTCAATTTCATTGACCTTAATCAAATTCTCTACATCTTTAGGTGGGAATGTTTCGTGGGCAGTTTTTTCCTCATTTTTCTCAGAAACATTATTCTTCTTGGTGACTGGAAACAAATATGATACAATGTGTTGGTAGCACATTTTGGCCCCTTCATTGCACCTTTTACAACTCCATATCCTCTCTTCATTTTTTGGAGCTTCCATTTTGAGTTAATTTTCCAATAAATTTCACCTTTTTCTGTTCATTGAATACTGCATTGAGTTTCTAGGGTTTGTGAGCAAGGAAGTGTTGGTTTAAAATTCAAATTATGGGAATATTTTGATTAAGCAAAGGATTCTGAAGCTAAGAATTTTAGTCAGAATCGTCAGTCAAAATTGGTTAATACTGAAGAGTGATGGTTTGATCGAGATCCCTAGGATTGATTTTGGATGCGTAGAATAGAGGAAGGGTATGGTTATAAATATAATTCGCTACCCTTTTTATTTTATCGCACCTCCTCCTAATGAAATTATGAATTTGTCCTTAGATTTAAATTACAAATTTACCACTGCACTTAATAACACTATTATCAACTAAATTAATAAAAAAATTATTAATAAAAAATTAAAAATTAAATAACAACTAAATTTTAATTAATATATTATTATTATATTAAAAAATAATTAAACATTCAAATAAATTATTTAAATTTAAAACTAACTATTATAATAACATTATCATAATATAATAATATATTAAAATAAAATTATTTATTACAACATTTATTTAAATAACAATAACTTAAAAAAAAATTAATTAAATAAAAAAAATAAAAATGAAATAAAATACCAGTTGTAACAACCGTTTTTTTAATAATAATAATAATAAATAAATAAATTTCAGAAAAAAAAAAAAAAAAAAAAAAAAAAAAAAAACATAATTCCCCATTAACAATAACATCCTACTTCTCCCTCTAAACCTTATAACTAATTTCACTTACCTTTTATAAATTAAACCAATTACCCTTAATTTCATTCACATTATTACTCACACTTCCTTCTTTTCCTACAAATTACTTCCTCCATCTCCCATTTGCTTAAAATTAAGTCAAAAAAACGCAAGATTTTGATATTAAAGGTATGAAATTTCATCTCTTTATTAATATTGTTCTACTAATTTCAATCCAAATTACACATTTTGCATTTGAAAAAAAAATTTAATTTTGACCTTAGCTTTTCCGGCGATACGATGGTCACCGGGATGGAGTTGGAATTACTCAATTTTTCTGATTTTGGGAGTTTTTCCTTTGTTTTTCATGCATTCTTATGTTGTAGGTTATTGATTGCATGGGAATCGCGGAGTGAGGATCACTTAGAAATATAGTTTTTACTAGAGTCGTATTTCAGTTTAAATTTTACCTTAGGTTGTTTAAATTTTATATGGACACAAATTACGTTTCAGTCTTTTCTTATGTTGTAAGACCCTTTGTTGGATTTAAAATTATTAAATTATTTCTTAGTCGTTAAGCCTTACATTTATTTTATTAGAAATAGATGTGGCGGTAACACTCTCATGAATAGGTTTTGGCTCATGTTTTTCATTAAAGGTGTTTTCAAAAGTCCGACTTATTCTGAGGGTGTTACACCAGTCGCACAAAAAGTGCGACTGGTATTACATATATATATATATATATATATATATATATATATATATATATATATATATATATATATATATATATATATATATATATATATATATATATATATATTTAGATATTTTTTTATTTTATTTATATTATTATTGCTATTATTATTATTATTATTGTTGTTGTTGTTGTTGTTATTATTATTATTATTATTATTATTGTGATTGTTATTATTATTATTATTAAATTTTTTTTAATTATTATATTTAATTTATTTTTTAAAATATTATTATTATTATTATTATTATTATTATTATTATTATTATTATTATTTAAATAACAATAAGATAAAAAATAAATTAATTAAACAAAAGAAATTTTATAATTCGAAATTAAAAAAAAATTAAAAAAAATAATAATACCAGTCGCACAAAAAGTGCGACTGGTTTTATTATTATTTTTTTTTTAAATAAATTTATTAATTTTATATTATTATTATTATTATTATTATTATTATTATTATTATTATTATTATTATTATTGTGAGTGTTATTATTATTATTATTAAATTTTTATTTTTGTTTTAATTATTATATTTAATTTTTTTAAAATTATTATTATTATTATTATTATTATTATTATAAATAAGAAATTTTAAGTCTAGTGGCAAAGTTGTAATTTTTTAAAGTCTAAGGGCAAATTCGTAATTTCATTTGGAGGGTGGCAATAAAATGAAAAAGGTGGCGAAAAATAAGAATTTGGTAGCAAGAAAGTTTTAACCAGCTAACGGTTATACTAGATAATGCTTACATAAATAATAAAAAAATTTAAAAATATTCAGATTGTTCGACAAATTAGCTTATTGAGCAATTTTACCTTATTTTGATATAACGAGAAGGTTGGGTGGTCAAACCAACTAATGCTAGTGTTTGGTGAATTATTTGGTTGAAACAACTTATTGATATAAATAAGCTGTTTTTGGACAAGATGCTCATACCAACGAGTTCAAAATCAGCTGGTTAAACCAGTTGATCAAATCAACCACTATAATCAGTTATTAACTACTAGCTATTAGCCATTTGCCAAACACCCTTGTCTATGAAATTTTCAATTTTTCAAATGCAATGTTTGGCGATTTCATAGTGATTTGTTATATCATCATATCACCACATAATATCATATATCATATCATATTATACAATCTAATAAAAAGACCGTAAAATTTCACTTGGCACTCTCATAGTGATTTGTTATATACTCCCTCCAATTCAGCACTAACGTCTCATTTACTTTATGCACTCTATCCAATGCACTTATTCAATCCTTAATATCTTTAATTGTGCATCATTAAAAATTATGAAAAGTTGATATGAATAATCCTTGCATTGTGACGAATCAAATAAGATTCCACATGACTATGTTTTAACTTGTAGATTAATAATAAAATACAAATTAAAAGTAAAAGATGAATAGTGTTCAAAAAGCAAATGGGACGTTAGTGCTGAATTGGAGAGAGTAGAATATAACTATTGGTTGGATTAAATAACATGGCATGTAATATTTTTGAGTAATATATCACTAGACAAGTAGGATATTCACTTATTTTAAACAATTGCTACCGACGTTAACATCAATTTATTCCTTAATATATGAGTAGTATATTACAATTTATACAATATAATACAAAGACTGTAAAATATCACTTATCACCCTCATAGTGATTTGTCATATATTGATACAAAATATAACCATTGGTTTGATTGAACTACATGGCATGTAATATTTTTGAGTTGTATTTCTATGCAAGATTTGTTCTTCTAAATAGTTTCTACCAAAGTTATTAACAAGATGTTCTTAAAATTTTCTTGAAATATAATATTTTTTAAATTTGAAAGTAATTAAAGTGTCTTAGAATATATATTTGCCTTTGAAGTATTTGTTAATTCATAAAATTTCTTCATTAAAATTTTTATTTCTAAAATATTTCATCAAGAAACAAAAGATACATGATAATAAAAAAATTATTTTGACAATTGACAAAAAATCATTATGATAATATTGATGGAAGATTATACCCAAATTTGTCTTAAAATGCATGAGAACCTTAATTAATGCTTATATTAACAACCTAATTTTTTCATTAAAAGCACAATATTTTTCTGAAATCCTCTATCTATTTTACGAGAAATATTATAATTTTATATTGATAACATGTAATTGCATCAAACCATTTTTGGATTATTTTCAAATTATAACTATCTAATCTTCAATTATTTCAAATGAAATAAAAAATTGATATGAATCAAAATACATAGATTGTTGTGAGAGACGGTCTCTTCATGAAACGCATTAGATATATGAGCTAAATAACCTAATTAATACAAATTAAAAAGAAAATAAAAATATAGGCTTATTGGTTTGAGATCGTCTCTTTGAAAGACGATCTCGTACAAAAATAGCTGAAATACTATAAGTCTGCGCTTGGCATGAAGGACATAAACCCTCATTTATAAAGCACATACATGCAAATACTCACATTGAGCCACTGATTTTGTTTGAGATATGTAGTACTACTATTAATTTAGCCGGCCCACATGATTTGCCACATTACAGATCTAAGGGACTAAATATGGCAAGGCGTTGAAGTTGAAGTTGGCTCAGTTATAGCCATTTTACAGTCTTTGGGCGGGTCGAACCTTACAAGAAAGCAAGTGAAGCCTGCTATTTACGAAAAAAATAAAATAAAAATCAGTAGGGAGTAGGGACTAAGGACTAATATCAATACAATATGGTACCATCCGACATCCATTATGTTAAAACGTAAAAGAGTAAGCCTGGCCATCAGGAATAACGTAGGATACAAAAATATAATACATTCCTAATACAAATGTAACAACTAGTAAGTTCAAAACACCAAAACCATGATTCTCTCATACAATAATAAGTATTAAAATTTGTTCATAGTCAGCTTCACAAAATGGTCAGGATCTTCGGCCTACCTTCCAATATGTACTTCCTGCAAACTAATATTTGTCGTACAAAATACACTACCACTCGGGTTTTTAATTCGATTAAATACCCTTGATGCAGCCTGGCTTACGATTGTGCAGCATCCATCTTGTGTTGACTCTCAGCTAAATCTCTGAGTGTGTCCTTCTCATGTTGACCCTCATCTAAATCTTTCAGTGTGTCCATTTCGTGTTTACTCTCAGCTAAATCTCTAAGTGTGTCCATCTTAAGTTGACCCTCATCTAAATCTTTCAGTGTGTCCATTTTGTGTTGACTCTCAGCCAGATCTCTGAGAGTATCCGTCTCGTGTTGACTCTCAGCTAAAAGTGTGTCCATCTTGTGTTGACTCTCAGCTAAATCTCTGAGCGCGCGCATCTTCCGTTGACTCTCAGCTACATCTTTGTGTTCACACTCGGCTAAATCTTCGCCAGACTCTGAATCAGTCTTTAAAGATCTTTCTGCCTCATCAATCCGCTCTACAGGCCTGAAAACATCACAGCCACCAAGTATATTAGCCCTCAACAAAATTAAATCCTACAACAGAAAAAAGCATCAATCTACCCTTTTATAATTTTTAACAAGAGAGTAATAAATAATAATTATCCACTTGAAAGGATGGTAGAAACTAGAAATTCACATCAATTCGATTCGATATTGTTATGCTTCTCATTACCAGGTTATTTCAACAGAATTTTACCCTATACCTATGAAAACCAACAATATACTATAACTAACATCTAATTTGGGATATGTGTGGTCAACAGGTCAAGGGTCGAGTCAAGATTTTTTTTTCAGAGGGGCAAATATTAACAAAAATTCCTAAAATTAGGGGGGGACAAATGTGAATTTTAACCTAATTTCTAAAAATTCGGTATACTTAACTTCAAATTCATAAATAAAAAAATTTGAAATTAGGTGAGAGGGGAGGTGTGCCGAGGCCTGTGCTGACTCCCTAGCTCTACACCTGTGTTGTGTAAGGTTTAGCATGCTCATGCTTCATGAAGTCTAGAACAACAAAATTTACCCAGCCTACATAACAATACACAAACACTCATTCTATCTATTGGCGACTTACCCCAAGGCATTCGTAAGCTTCTTCCTTTTCATATCCTTGCGTTTTTTTCTTTTAGGACAACTAGGCCTCTTTTTCGTATGGTTCGGGACTTTTATGTCCTTTTCTTTTTCGGGATTCAGGTCTTTGATGGCTTGCTCCACAGCATAAATAGTCATTTTCTTCACCTGCAATAAGAGAGAATCAGACCTTTTGAAAATTGAAATCGCACTGATACAGTTAATCTTGCAAGTTGCCGTCACAGATGCACTAACAACGGCCACAAACAGACTCGATACCTCCAACTTGTCCTCCTTCGCCCTGTGATTTTGAGGCAGAACCCGGAACTCCCCAGCCAGACGGATACACTCTTCAACATTCTCAGGAGATACAAAATCCAGTGCCACTTTTATGCATGACTGAACAACCAACAAAGATTCAGTAGATCATAGTAACAAACATAGGCAGATATGTCAACTCATGAACCAAATTAAGAGGCTAGGAATGAATCTCCATACTCCAATGCTGTTAAAAATTATTTCTCACTTTTATTTTTATGTGTTAGTATTATTGACAAGACTAGAATTTTGAAAAGAATAATAAACAATCCATTTTGCAGTACACCTAATAAAAACAAATCTTTAAAGGAAAACCTAGTCTCATCAGGGCTGCCCACCAGGGAATTGTTAGGGGTGCTAAATTACAATACTACCTTCAAGTTTCTGACTTGGTGAGGACATCCAGCTGGAATGAAGACTGCTTCTCCAAGATTTTGAACAAATGTCCATGCCTCAATTCCTAGAAAATTACATAAAAATCAGGTCAATGACAAAATATTAGCAAGTGTGTTCACAACCATTTATTGTTAACCATACCATATTCTTTCTTCAGTCTTCTTTTATGCTCCTCAGTCAAGTAGAATGTTTGATCATGAATAGGATGGCAGACCTATTTGTTAACAAAAACAAGCAAAAAGATCAAACCTAAACAGGATATATCAAGAAAGTGCCACAGATAACATAACATTATTAAGAATAAATTGAAGGACTAGGACAAACAAGCACAAATCAAACGTTGATCTACTCTTTTTGAAAAATTAGATTCGTTTAATAAGATATTAACTGGAAGGCATACATGCTTGTTGATATTAAGTAAAGCAAGGGAAATATTACCTGCTTTAGTGGGTTGCAATGATAGTGCCTAAATTCCTTATAATGTTCCCTCAAGTATTCTTGTAGCTTAGGGGAATCTTCTCTCCGAAAAATGTCCCAAAGGGCACCTCCACTATCATGTTGTGTCCTTTTCAATATCCCAGACGATGGATAAGAAGTTTCATTGCCACTGCTGCCTTTGTGAGGATTAACATGGCCTTCCAAAACATTTGCATGGACTGAATCCATAATCTTGTGCACAGCCTTCGCATTTTCACCTGTATCCATCTCGTTTTTACAATTTTGATTGCACTGACTAGCAACATTTTGAGTCCACAACTTGGCTTCTTGTTCATGGATTTTAGGACATATAGTTTTCCTTTTTCTAACTTCCTTGTCACCCTTGCTAGTTATGGTGTTCTTGACATCTATCTTTACATCGTCTTTGGCCAAGACATCACTTCTTTTCACCAGGTCAACATCATCTTGCTTGCAAGAAGGCTGATTATTAACCACATCCTTTTTCTCCAAAGATACACTTTCATTCTTTACAACTCCACCAACTTGTTCCTGTGCCTCAGGTCCATCAAACTCACCAGTAACTGATGTTGTAGATACTGCATGCACACAGCCTTCAGCCTCATATTGCGACGAACTACGAGGGTCATTGTATTTAACCTCAACACTCGATGCCAGCTCATCACGTGTTTGTTCTACTTCAAAATCTGTAATACCCTGTGCTTCACCACCAACCCTTTCTTGATGTGACTCACAAGTAGAATTCATCCTATCAAAGGATGGACTACTAGTAAGAGGTGGAGACTTTCTCAATGTACTATCTTCGCCAGGACCGCCAACAAACATCTCTTCCTGGTCCTGAGCAAAATGTTTCCTTTTCAGTTCAGAAATCTTCTCAAGTTTTTCCTTGGGCACTGTGACTTCAGCAGTATGTGCTAGAATATTAACCTACAAAAACCAATACACGGCATTTAGTATAAACTGAAGACATCTCAAAAAGACATTCTAGGAGTAATACCCCTTCACCTTTCAACTCATATTATTTTCCATTGTGAAAAATAGATCTCAATTATAGAAAGAAGGGAAACTGTCACAAAATAATCATATTATAAATCAAAATTATCAAACTTCAGCATAACAGACAAAATTACAGACAACATATATATATATATATATATATATATAGGAAGAAGTTCCAGTGAGAACCATCCTTATATGAGAACCGTGAGAACCAATCTGCCTGACAAAAAAGTGTTACTTTTTTTATAAAAAAAAAGATGATACTTTTGGGCAAATAAGTGTTACTTTAGGAAAAAAATTCTGAAAAAACACTCATGAAAAGGTATTACTTTTTACATAAAAAAGTGTTACTTTTCGAAAAAAATGTGTTATTTTGTATTTATATTTTTTTTTTCTGAAAGTAATATTTTTTTGCTAAAAAGTACCAAATTTTTTTAAAAACAAAATTAACATTTTTTGTGCAAAAGTAACACCTTTTCTGTGAAAAAGTAACACATTTTTATCATAGAGATTGGTTCTCACCATTCTTATATAAGCTTGGTTCTCACTGGAACTTGATCATATATATATATATATATATATATATATATATATATATATAACTTCTCAAAAGAGAAAAGTTGAAAAGGGAAAGGATCAAAATTAAAGAACGCAAACAGACAAATGTAAAATAGAAGACAAAATAAATTCTCTTTGTTCTGCTGGAAATCTATGATTTTTTTCTCCAAATAAAAGCCAAAAAATTCTGTAAAACGTTACAACTGAAACTGTTAATAGCCTATCAATCTTGTGGTTTGATTGACCTCAATTATAAATAATAATAGAGGGAGTTTCCATTATATACTCCCATTATCCCTAAGACATTTTAACAGAGTTGATAAGGTCATGCCAAAACAAGTACAGAATTGCCTCAGTATGTCACAAAAGCATCCATCAACAGCCTTGCGGTAAAAGAAACTTCCATTACACAAGTACAGTGTCACAGTTACAAAAAGCACGATCAAACAACCGATCAATTAAAAGATAAAAAGTTGAGTTGAGAATATTAAAAGGCAGTTAGACATGTGGGTGCAGTAAAATGGTAACAATATTTAACCAGCATAGGAGGTCCTTGGGTTAGCAGGGTGCTAAAGTAACAAATGTAAAGGAAAAAGGAATTAATACCGCATCAGACATATCGCAATGAAGCTTAGTGACAGAGTCGCCACGACCCAATTCTTCAGGAAACCCATAAGCAATATAAGTCTTTGGGCCCAAATCTGGCTTCAATGTATTCAAAGGCCACTTAGAAGCTAGGTTCAATAATCCATGTCGGGGATGTGTGTACTCCTTAAATGGCAATGCGCTAATAAATTCAGCACCATGGCGTGGCAATTGCTCCTCAAATTCACAAGTATCAGGCCAATCTTTCAATTTAATCATTATAGGCCAGCCCTTGTCGTCAAATTTAACCTCTGTGTATCCTTTGAAAAATCCACGAACATTGACGTCAACCTACAAATAATAATGAGCATATTTGAGAAAAAGGAAAGTAAGGAACCCATCACTCAGTGGCATCACAATGGTGAGCACATAGAAAGACTATACAAGTACAACTCACAGAAAACATTGATCGTAGCTTTAAGATAATATACAAAGTTGGACATCTAAAATCAATGTATTAAAAAAATGAAAGACATGCATAGATACAATACTCCTCCCGTAGTAAACAAGACAGATGCATGTTCAATTTCAGTGGACCCTTTACCAGTATCACAACAATCCCCTTTCAGCTGTTTGGAGCTTCCTCCCAATTAATATCCCCCACATTAAACCAAATTTTGTTTGCACCAACAGAATTGAAGCAAAATTAAAAAAAATAATAAAATCAAATATAACTCAACTTCTGAAATGATTAACCACAGAAGGCATACAAAGACAAACTCAGGACAAAACTTCAGCAGTTCAGCCAAAAGTGAACATCTCAATGACTTACAATCAACTAAATAACTGAAGATTGTTGATGCGTCCAACAAAAAGGCACTATCAAGAGACAAAAGAAAATTCTAAACAAAAAAATTAAGAATCACGACTACTGTTCTAAACTGCCTCCAACAATAGTTTTTCCATAGCTGTAAATGCCAAAGAACTCACCTCACACCAATCCAAACAATTAGTGGCTTTCACATCCAACAGTGTGGAATGTTTAGTATTTTTAATTTGACGGACAGCACGCCACATGACCAATGGCTCCCAACTTAAGCCATTCGTAGTCTCTAGAACATTCCTCACGATTACTGGTTCACCTCTAGCCCAATGCTGATGGAAGTGTTCTAAATCTTTACCTTGAATGTGCCTTGCATCTGGACAATATATATAATTGTCATATGTACCTTCTCTAGAAGCACACTTCCGCACATTACATCCAGAGTCAATATCCGTTTCAGGATCAGAACATGAGCATTGTTTGGGTACCAGAGATGAATTCTCATGTCCTCCTTCAGCAACTATCTTCTCTACTTCCACCAGAAGCTCTGAAACCTTTTCAGCAGATAAAAAAGTTCTCAATTCAAGATGAGCCTCACCGCAGCCCCCATATTCAGTCGGTGGACAAGGTATATTTCCGTTTTCATCTGCTTTCCATTCAGAACTTCCCTTTTTAAGTCCTAACTTGAAAGACGCAGAAGCCTCTTCTTCAAAAGAAGCTCTCTTTGGTTGGCTGTGAACATTGTTTCCTCTGGTCAGTCTACCTGCACGGTTATGATTACCATCCTTTTTTTCCTCTCCATGCAAGTACTCAAACCCATTGTTAACATATTCCACAATTACTTCTTCACAGCTTTGAACCTTCCCCGCACGAATTTCACAGCAGCAGGAGAGACACAGATCATAAGAGCACTTGGGGCAAGATCTGTGAAAGTCAGCAATTGACGTCTCGCAGTAGTTGCTGCACAACACATAAACAAGTTATGCCATGTTGACCAAGCTCATGTTAAAATAAAAAAATAATGTCGTGATTTAAACACAATACCAGAATACACGCTCATCTGCATCGCAAATTGCCATTTGAGGTTCTACTTCAGATACTGAGACACCTTCAAGAGCAGAAACAAATTATAGGGAAATCTATACCTCTAGAAAGCTATCTTCGCTGAAACTAAATTCCAGGATGTATTCATCAAAGACAAAGGAAAGGAATGCATACATTATGAAACCACGAGCCACTTTTTTAACAAAAAAGGATCTATGCAGTACAAACAAAACTGTGAAAACTAAGAACTTCTGCATAAAGTAATTCCTTCACCTTCCACAAGTATTTGACAGAGAAAAAAAGATCCCAAAATCATATGATGACTCAGTGCTCCAAGAGGAACATGATTTCTCTAAGTTATCCTCATATATTAATTTAAATAGTAGAATCTGATAGCTTTAAGTAATGTATCAATGTAATACATCTCAAATACATCAAACTTTAAAACTAAAAGCTCTTGTGCAAATGACTGTCCTATCTATAAGCACAAATATGACAGTGACTAGTAAATGAAAAATACCACATACCTTGGATTTTGGCCTCGATTTCTTTTTCCATCATTTGTTCCTCGTTAAACTGCTTCAAAACTGGTAGAACTGTCCTCAGCAAAACTTTCGTGTGGAAGATCTTTTCTTCTTTGCTAACTTCCAAATTATCCTTTCTCAAATTCTGACAGTCACCAACATGTAAATTTGACATGAGATTGCATTGTCAAACTAAAGGTCAGATTGTCAGAACGAGGCAAAGAAGGAGATCATACTTTAATTGGTACATCCATGCGCAGGCATGATTTACAATTGCAGTTACCAAGGCAAACTGGACAAGCTTGAGCAATCTGCTCCTCTGTCATTCGAGGATACCTGATCCACACAAATGGTATCAGGAATTAGCCAACATTCTTTTCCCATGGTAATAAAA